>NC_035438.2:44739091-45041843 GCF_002127325.2 Helianthus annuus
CAAACTTTATGTAAACGGGGTATGATGCTTGGTTAACTATGAAAGTAAAGGATCACTTCTGTGATAAAGATGCAAAGACACAATGATTTATACGAGGAAAAAGCCCTTGATCAATGAATGATCTCCGGCATAAAAAACCTCGGGTGATGGCAACTACCGATCACCAAACTTCAATATAAAAAATATGATTTACAACTTTGGATGATAATGAGCTGAGTACAAGGATCACTGAGTGTCTAAGTGTTGAGAGTTGTGTCGTTGTCGTGTGTGTTCTTCCGAATGAGGAAGAGGGGTATTTATACAGTGTAGGTGACCTATTTTAGGTAAAAGACTAATTATCAGCTCATTACCCCTTTAGAAATAAAGACAATCTAGCCTAAATTGCTGCCCATAAATCAAGCCTGTTTCCATATCCTGTGCAACGTCTCTTCAATTAAGCTCTTGCCATATTTGTGAAGACGCGTTCCCTGGATCATGATGTCTAGAGCATATCCTGCTAGATGGTCCTGCAAAACAATATTGTAGTAAGCGAAGGTGGGACCGTTACGTATAAGGATCACCATAACGTCCCATGATCCTGATCCTTGAAGTCCCGGCTGAGGATCACTTGCCCTCCAAAAAACAAGGATTCACTGGGTTAGGATCACGTATAGGATCAACTTATAGTAAAATCCAGCCCCTAACAATTGCCACCCCAAAAATAAAGGAGTTAATTTGTAAATAGACGAGTTTATATTTTTGTTTTCCGATCTTATTTCTAACGGGCGACTCCAGAAACTAGCCCGTTTATGCCTTCGGACTAGCCGTTGTAGATCATTCGTCCATAGATATGACAATCCCCTTGGCAAATCATTCATATAAATAGGGGTAGGGTTAGGATCATTCTGCATTTAAATTCGAGATATCTTCCCTTTATAATCGCTGACCGAAGACTGATCAGGTATCCTCTTCTTCTCTCTTTCCCTTCTTCCTTCTCTTGCTCTGTTTTTTCTACTCCGTCTCTGGTTCTATTCCGTCACAAACATGTTGCTCCGGAATTCTCCCACACAAGGATTTCCAAGAAGGATAGTCCCCTGAAAAGCCAAGGGATCATTAAGGATTCTCCTACGGAGAGATGTTGCTTTACCGATGCTCATGTAGATAGGATTCGTCATTGCTTTCCGGCGGGATGCCGTTTCAAATCCTTCACATCCCACTGCCTTGAGTGATTTTACTTCAGATACCTGGGTGATCTTTCCTGCAACTCCATTTATCATAGGATATTCGTATCCTTTTCCGGCCTTCACCCAATCTTTCTTTTCTCTGACCGGCATATCTTATATCCAAGCTATGCCGATGATCTGGAGGGTTTGTATACCTTCGAGAGGATCATCGAGCAGGAGGGATTGATTTTTAGGGATGGCAGAGCTGGCCGCACTTTATGATTCTTACCACGTTTGGTTCTCATCGATATTTGTTGAAACGGAAGGCCGGGGAGGATCATCCTGTTTTGAAAGTTACCAAAAATGACACAAATTGGAAGCGTCGTTTTCTTCTTCGTGAGAAGAGATTCCCTCCCTGGTGGAATGATCTGCCCAAGGAGTGGGCTACTCATGGTAGGGTAGAGGATCCTCGAAGGATCACTATCAGCCCTGTCTTATTTGACGAAGATCACTAATATCTCTTTTCCTTTGCAGCTATTTCCATTGCTCATCTCAAGTTAACCCCTGCTGCAAGAGAAAGAGTTTTAGCTTTTAAAAGGCTAAACCCTGAGGCCAGAAGTTTTCAAGTCACCATCCGAGATTCACAAGAAGTATCTTCCGCGTCTGTCACAATGTCAAGTAAGTATCCTTACCAAAAAGTAAAATATTAAATTAGTTAGGAGACTTATCTTGTTTTGATTGTGTAGGTGCTGGGAAATCCGCTAAGTCTGCCAAATCTGCCTCCTTGTTTGGGATTGATGATCTTGCCAAGGTCACGTCTTCGAAGAAGAAGACTTCGGTTGCTAGTCCTTCTGCTTCAGCCCCCAAATTACCCATTAGGGGTAAAGGGAAGAAGAGGAAAGTTTCTGAGGACCTTCAAGGATTCCCCCTTCTCCGTCAGCAATTTCTTGATTCTGTCAACGAGGTCAGGATCACTGCCCCTGTTGGTTATCCTGATGGTTTTTGAGGATCACCCATGCCTGACGTTATATCCTGTTGTTTTTGCAGAAACTTACTGAAATAGAATCTTATGTCAGCCACGTTGAAGATCAGGATCGCCGGATTGCCGACCTTCATCAAATGGGTGTGCTGAAGGATCTCAAGATCACTGATCTTGAGAAGAAGATCCGGGCTGTTAAGGATGAGGCTGTCAAGCATTGATCAAGTTCGATTATGAGAAGCATGACATTACTCAGGACGCTAAAGTCTCTGCCGCGATAGCTATGTACAAGATACAACTGCAGATGGCCACGGAGGCTCAGGATCCTTCCTTTGATAAGAGCACATGGGATATTGAAGGCTGGAAGGCAAGGTTAGCAGAGTTGGAGGACGACGATGATGTTGAGGATATCCCTATGCTTGAAGGTGGAGATGCTGGTAAGGATCAGGGTGAAGCGAGTGGAGCTGGTGGTGATGGTGCAGCGAAGGTTTGAGCTGCAAGATTGGGCAATGATGGAAACTTCTAGACATAGCCGGAGCCCAATTTTTTTGTTTAGTGGTTGTGATGTTTTAAAACAATGATGGTCTGTATTTGAACAATAGTTTAGGGTTGAGGATCCTGGATCCTTTGAACAATAGGTAGGATTACAAAAGGTGGAGGGATCCTCTGTTTGGGGGATGAAGCCTTTGTGACCCTGCCGATTTTATTTCCTGCAAAATGCTAAGACCGCATAGACAATGGACACCCTTTGCCAACCCATGTGGACGGGCCACGTTTTGCTGGTAGAAATGTGGGTTGCAATTTTGACAATCTTTTGAAAGGGTTAATGATCCTTTTGTTTAATAATATAACTTTAACTTTCTGGCTTATCTTGTGTTGTTATCCTTTAGTTACCTTCTTATTTCTCAATCTTTTGTAGTATATTTGCTAAGGTGACAAGAGTTAAAAATATGTTTAATAAACTTAGGATATGATCCTTGATCAAATATCCTCATATTTAAAATTCTCAAAGTGTTTTAGTTCAAGGATCATAGGTTCGGTTGTCAAAGTATAAGGGTTGGTTAGGATAAAGAGTATAAAAGTAGTCAAAAATAATCAAGGATCATACCTGAGGATCCACGTTAGGATCTTAACCTTCAATCAAGACAATCATAGATAAGACTTTGATAGTTAATAAGGATTAAGAACCCTTATATGTTTAGACTTCCAAAACCTGAAAAGTGAGATATAACTTGGGACTAAGCCAATGTAAAAGATAAATTAGTAACTGGGGACATGCCCAAAGGATAACTGAGAATGATCCCGGAGGATCACTGGGGACAAGCCCATAGGATAACTGAGAATGATCCCGGAGGATCACTGGGGACAAGCCCATAGGATAACTGGGGACAAGCCCAAAGGATCGTATGTAAACTGGAGTATGGCCCTTTCTGGCAACTATCCAAACTTAGTGACATGAAAATGTCAAAACCTTAGCTAACGTGAAAACGTTAGAAACCTTAGGAACGGATGTATGGTGCGTCCACCATTATACGTAGGATCCTAAATATAGCCAGTACGATGAGGTTGTCAGCCCCGAAAGTGGGTACTGGTCCCAAAGACGTGAACTATACCAGGATCATCGTGCGCTGCTGGCGGAAACTGGGGATAATCCCAAGGATAACTGGGGTTGGACCCAAGGATCTGAGGTGCTTTTGGAGATCTTTGACGATTTGCTGAAGATACCTGAACTATCATAACTCAAATGGTTTGTGAGTAGAGGATGAAGGATACATGATCCTTATCCTTAGGCAACAAGTAAGAAAATGTAATAGTTTTAGGATAAGCATATTACCAGAGTAAGGATCACCGATATCTCCAGGATCCTTCAAGGATACTTCAATGTAAGGATCACATGCAGGGAGGATCATGTTCACATAAAATATTTCTTTAAGTGAACAGCATTCCAGGCTCTTGGTAACAAGTTTCCTTCCATGGTTAGCAACCTGTATGCCCCCTTTCCTGCTTCAGCTTCAATCAAGTAGGGACCTTCCCATTTTGGTGCTAGCTTCCCGTCAGCAGGATTGATAGTATTTTGAAATGCTTTTCTCAACACCATATCTCCGACTTGGAACTTCCTTATCCTGACATTCTTGTTGTAGGCACCAGCCATCCTTTGTTGGCAGCTTGCCATCCTTATCCTAGCTAGATCCCTGTTTTCCTCAATAGTATCCAAATCTTGAGCTAGGATTGTAGCATTTTCTTCAGGATCACGAGCACTTGTTCTAGCAGTTGGGATTACCATCTCTGTTGGGATCACTGCTTCTGCCCCAAATACTAAAGAGAAGGGTGTTTGACCGGTGGCATTCTTGGGAGTTGTCCTATCAGCCCATAGCACATAAGGTAACTCTTCTGCCCATTTCCCTTTCTTGGATCCTAGCTTCTTCTTCAGATTGTTGATGATGATCTTGTTGGATGATTCTGCTTGACCATTGGCTTGTGGGTGAACTGGTGTTGATGTGATCATCTTGATTCCCCAACTGTCACAAAAGTTAGTGGTTCTGCTTCCAATGAATTGGGAGCCATTATCACATACAATTTCAGAGGGAATGCCAAATCTAGTTATAATGTTTCTTTTAATGAAGGATATGACTTCCTTTTCTCTGACTTGAGCGAAGGCTTCAGCTTCTATCCACTTGGAAAAATAGTCAGTCATGGCAAGCATAAATACTTTTCCACCAGGTGCTTTAGGGAGCTTGCCAACTATATCCATTCCCCATCTCATGAATGGCCAAGAGGATGGTATGGGGTGTAGTAATTCAGCTGGTTGGTGAAGGATATTGCTATGTCTTTGGCAAGGATCACATCTCTTAGCATACTCTACAGCATCCCTTTTCATGGTTGGCCAGTAGTATCCTGTTCTAAGGATCCTTGAGAATAATGCCCTGCCCCCAGTGTGGTTTCCACAATCTCCTTCATGGAAGTCTCTCAACACTTCTTCAATTTCAGGATCCTCAATACATCTTAAATATGGTCCTGCAAGGGATCGTTTATATAGCATATTATTTAAGATTGTAAATTGAGATACCTTGATCCTGAAAGCTCTAGGATTTTCTCCCATTGGGATCTCTCCATTTTGCAAGTATTTCATGATTGGTGGGATCCATGATCCTGAATAAGATCGAGCTTCTTCACTAGGGGTTACTGCAGTATCCTCTTCTATTTCCATGGCTACTTGATTTTCAATAGCAGGAGCCAGGATATGGATGATAGGGATACTTATATCTTCTGGAATTTTTAAGGATGATCCTAGGTTGGCCAATGCATCAGCTTCCGTGTTATCCTCCCTTGGTACCTGTGTTAAGCTAAAAGAAACAAAAGAGAGTGCCAATTCTTTGACTATCTCTAAATATTTGGTTAGTTTTTCACCTTTAACAGCATAGGATCCATTAAAGTGATTGGTGATCAATAATGAATCTACATATACTTCGAGATATCTTACCCCCATATCCTTAGCAATCTGTAAGCCAGCAATTAAGGCTTCATATTCAGCCTCATTGTTAGTTGCTTGGAACTCACAGGCTATGGAGTGGGGTATTATGTCCCCCTGTGGCGATTTTAGTAGGATCCCTAGCCCTGTGCCTTTGATATTTGAGGATCCGTCAGTGTGTAGTATCCAAGGATCCTTGGTCTCATCCAGCTGCTGGACCTCCAATTCTGCTTCCTTTTGTAGATCACTACTGAAATCAGCCACAAAGTCAGCTAGTGCTTGAGATTTAATGGCTGTTCTTGGTTCGTATCTTATATCATGGGCACTAAGCTTCACTGCCCACTTAGCCATTCTCCCTGACATATCCGGTTTCCTGAGGACATTCTTAATTGGAAAATTAGTTTTAACAACAATAGTATGGGTTTCAAAATAATGCCTTAACTTAGTGGATGCCATGATTAATGCAAGGATGAGTTTTTCGAGGTGTGAGTACCTGGATTCGGCATCAAGTAGACTTTTACTTACATAGTAGATAGGATATTGTGTACCTTCGTGATCCTTAACAAGGACATCACTTACAGCGGTTGAGGATACCGCTAGATATAAGGATAACACATCTCCCTTTTCCGGTTTTGCTAATGCTGGTGCTGAGGACATATACTCTTTTAGGGCTTGTAAAGCATTCTCATGCTTCTCAGTCCATTCGAACTTCTTATTCTTCCTTAGGATATCGTAGAATTCTTTGCATTTTTCTGAGGATTTCGATATGAACCTGTTCAAGGCTGCTATCCTGCCTGTCAGTCTTTGAACATCCTTGGCATTGGCAGGAGATTTGATATTTATTAATGCTTTGATTTGTTCCGGGCTTGCTTCAATGCCCCTCTGGGTTACCATGTATCCTAAGAACTTTCCTGCCTTAACACCAAAATGGCATTTTGAAGGATTAAGTTTCATGTTATAATTATCAAGGATATCGAATGCTTCTTCCAAGTCCCTTAGGTGATCCTCAGCTTTCTTTGACTTGACCACCATATCATCTATGTACACCTCCATAGTTTTTCCAATTTGATCCTTGAACATCATATTTACCAGCCTTTGATATGTTGCACCTGCATTTCTTAGTCCAAAAGGCATGGCAATATAACAATATAAACCGGTTGGGGTCATAAAGGCTGTATCCTCTTGGTCAGATGGTTCCATCTGGATTTGTTGGAATCCAGATGATGCATCCATAAAAGTTAACAGTTCATGCCCCGCTGTTGCATCCACCATGGAGTCAATGTGGGGTAATGGGAAAGGATCCTTGGGACATGCCTTATTTAAATCAGTGAAATCGACACATACCCTCCACTTTCCGTTTTTCTTTTGGACAACAACCACATTGGCTAACCATTTTGGATACTTTACCTCTCTGATCATACCTGCTCGAAGTAGTCTCTCTACTTCTTCTTGGATAATGGCATTCCTTTCTGGTGCAAACTTCCTCCTTTTTTGATGGATTGGCTTGATAGACCTGTCAATGCCAAGTTTGTGAGTAATAATATCCTTAGATATACCTGTCATATCTTCATGTTTCCAAGCAAAGGTAGATTTTCTTCTTTTGAGGAAGGATATCATGTCTTCTTTCATCTTGCCAAGGATCCCTGATCCGATATAGATTTTTGATTCAGGATCACTAGGATCCAAGAGGATTTCATCTACATCTTGTTCCCTTGCCTCCAAGATATTCCTCGGAGGATACTGTAATTGCTATTGCTCCCTTGGCTTCGAGGTTGGCTTCATGGATGAGGTATAGCAATCCTTAGCCTCTTGCTGATCACTGTCGATCTTGATTATCCCCCATGGGCTAGGGAGCTTCACACATTGATGGTAGGTAGATGGAACTGCTTTCATGTCATGTATCCAAGGCCTGCCAAGGATAACGTTGCAACAAGATAAACAGTCAATAACGCAAAATTTTTGGTAATTATGTAATCCTTCCACGTAGATTGGGAGTTTGATGTCCCCCAGAGTTTTCTTCGTTTCTCCACTGAATCCTACAAGCACGGAGGATCTTGGTGTGATGTCTGATTCTGGGATTCCCATCTTCTTCAGGACATCAAGCTGGATAATGTTCACTGAGCTCCCTCCGTCAATAAGGATCCTGCGGACAAAATGGTTAGAGATAAAGAGAGTGATCACTAAACTATCATGGTGAGGATCCTGAATGTTAATGCGATCATTCTCATCAAATGTTATCATCTTCCCTTCTGAGACACCTGAGGTTCTAATAGGCCTTTCTCCATTATCCATTTTTGATTCTTTTGCATGTCTTTTGGCCGCTGAAAAGGATGTACCACAAATGTCCGATCCTCCGGATATAAAGTTAATCACTTGTGCGTCTGCCGGAGGTGCTGGAGCCTTTTCAGGGATCCTTTCAGGATCCTGGGTCCTTTGCTTTTTTCTCCCCAATAATTCTTTTAGATGCCCCTTGCTTAGCAGGTATCCAATTTCTTTTCTTAAGGCTATGCAATCTTCAGTTAGGTGCCCGAAATCCTCATGGTATGCACACCATTTGGACTTATCTTTAGTCCCGGACGGTTTATCATTCTTCCTGGGCCACCTAGCTTTTTCACCTAGATTCTGCATTGCAAGGATCAGTTCATGATTATCAACGGAAAAACAATATTCTGAGATTGGAGGATATTCTTCATCATCCTCTTCTTGGTCAACAGCATGCACGTTCTTGTTCTCGTTTCTGTGGTAGGATTTGAACTTGTCGCTTTTGAAGGAGGATCCTTGCTTATCTTGTTTTGAGGATCCTACTTGTCTTTCCTGGATCCTCTTGTCGTCCTCTAGCCGGATAAACCTGAGTGCTCGAGTTCTTACTTCATCTAAATTCCTGCATGGTGTCATAACAAGATCATCATAGAATAATGAATCCTTAAGCAGTCCCATTTTGAAGGCTTCAACAGCCGTAGCCATATCCAAGTTGGGAATGTCCAAGGATTCTTTACTAAATTTAGTTATATAATCCCTTAATGATTCGTTATGATTTTGAGTTATCCTGTACAAATCACTAGTTAATTTTTCAAATTTTCTACTACAAGAGAATTGATTATTGAATAAATTAACTAAATTGGCAAATGAAGTAATAGAGTAAGGGGGAAGACTTAGCAGCCACTTAAGAGCTGATCCGGTAAGAGTAGATCCAAATCCTTTACATAGGCATGCTTCTTTCAATTTTTCTGGGATAGGATTGATCTCCATCCTCTCCCTGTATTGTGCTATATGCTCCTCTGGATCCGTTGTGCCATCATACAACTTCATGGTAGGGATATGGAACCTTTTGGGTACCTCTGCATCACAAATTGGTGGTGCAAAACGGGATACCTTGTGGCTTCCATCCGCAATCTCTGGGATAGGCTTGACTACCCCTGGAACACTTGAGATCATGTCCTTTAGTTTCTGTAATTCCCTGGCCATAGCATGATTGGTACCTGTATCCTGCATGAATCCAAGGTTAGTAGTAGGATAATTATTTAAAGTGTTACCTCCCATTGGGTTCAAGTTAGGGAATCCATATTGCTGGGATTCTGGAACAACGGAGGGACCAGTGGAAGCAATGGTCTGCATTGGAATGAAGTCCCCTTGATGGACATCTAGACTTCCTGTTTGGAAACTTTTTAGGGATCCTGGCATCTGTAAGGATCCTGGTATCTGTAAGGATCCTGGTATCTGGGATGATCCTGGAACGAAGGAGGATCCTTGAACCTGGGATGATCCCGGAATAAAGTAGGATCCTGGAAACTGCTGTGTCTCCGGATAGGCTCCCGAATTCCTGAAGGATCCCATGTACTGAGGATAGGATCCTACGGGCTGAAAATGTGAGCCTGATGTCTGAGTCATCGCTGCCGAGTTGAGATGTGATCCTCTTGACTCCCCTGTAATTTGCACGTCCGGGATCCCTGATGGCTGGGAAGTGATCATTGGTGTATCAAAGCTCAAGGATTTGGGCATCAGTGGAGAATGATCCTCTACCGCTTTCTTTTGTCTTTTGAGATCTCCAATTTCCCTGAGGATCCTTTCGTTAGTTTCATCTTGCCGCTGCATACGATCCTTCATCTGCAAAATTAAAGCAAATACATCACTAGTACTGGGAATAGAAGAATTCATAGCAGAAGAAGATAGAGGTTTAGAGGAAGTGGGAGTTGATCTCTTCTCAGTATTTTTCTGAGATCCTGCCGGTGGAGGAGGCAAGGTGATCTGTGATGAAGTGACCGCAGACATCGCCGTGGACGTGTTCTTCAATGATGAAGCCATGTAACTCTCAGAAGTGATTTCGAACAAAAGATTTTCTTATGAATGAAGCACCAATTGCCCCACGGTGGGCGCCAAACTGTTTTGGTCAAAAATCACACAAGGATAATGTAACCAAACTTTATGAAAACGGGGTATGATGCTTGGTTAACTATGAAAGTAAAGGATCACTTCTGTGATAAAGATGCAAAGACACGATGATTTATACGAGGAAAAAGCCCTTGATCAATGAATGATCTCCAGCATAAAAAACCTCGGGTGATGGCAACTACCGATCACCAACTTCAATATAACAAAAATATGATTACAACTTTGGATGATAATGAGCTGTGTACAAGGATCACTGAGTGTCTAAGTGTTTGATAGTTGTGTCGTATGTCGTGTGTGTTCTTCCGAATGAGGAAGAGGGGTATTTATACAAGTGTAGGTGACTTATTTTAGGTAAAAGGACTAATTATCAGCTCATTACCCCTTTAGAAATAAAGACAATCTAGCCTAAATTGCTGCCCATGAATCAAGCCATGTTTCCATATCCTGTGCAACGTCCTTCTTCAATTAAGCTCTTGCCATATTTGTGAAGACGCGTCCCTGGATCATGATGTCTAGAGCATATCCTGCTAGATGGTCCTGCAAAACAATATTGTAGTAAGCGAAGGTGACCGTTAGTATAAGGATCACCATAACGTCCCATGATCCTGATCCTGAAGTCCGGCTGAGGATCACTGCCTGCCAAAGAAACAAGGATCACTGGTTAGGATCACGTATAAGGATCACTTATAGTAAAAATCCAGCCCTAACATATACTTCCATAGTTCGTCCTATTTAGTCTTTGAACATCATATTCACCAGCCTTTGATATGTTGCACCTGCATTTCTTAGTCCAAAATGCATGGCAATATAACAATATAAACCGGTTGGGGTCATAAAGGCTGTATCCTCTTGGTCAGATGGTTCCATCTGAATTTGTTGGAATCCAGATGATGCATCCATAAAGGTTAACAGTTCATGCCCCGCCGTTGCATCCACCATGGAGTCAATGTGGGGTAGTGGGAAAGGATCCTTGGGACATGCCTTATTCAGATCAGTGAAATCGACACATACCCTCCACTTTCCGTTTTTCTTTTGGACAACAACCACATTGGCTAACCATTTTGGATACTTTACCTCTCTGATCATACCTGCTCGAAGTAGTCTCTCTACTTCTTCTTGGATAATGGCATTCCTTTCTGGTGCAAACTTCCTCCTTTTTTGATGGATTGGTTTGATAGACCTGTCAATGCCAAGTTTATGAGTGATAATATCCTTAGATATACCTGTCATATCTTCATGTTTCCATGCAAAGGTAGATTTTCTTCTTTTGAGGAAGGATATTATGTCTTCTTTCAACTCGCCAAGGATCCCTGATCCGATATAGATTTTTGATTCAGGATCACTAGGATCCAGAAGGATTTCGTCCACATCCTATTCCCTTGCCTCCAAGACACTCCTTGGAGGATACTGTAATTGCTATTGCTCCCTTGGCTTCGAGGTTGGTTTCATGGATGAGGTATAGCAATCCTTAGCCTCTTGCTGGTCACTGTCGATCTTGATTATCCCCCATGGGCTAGGGAGTTTCACACATTGATGGTAGGTGGATGGGACTGCTTTCATATCATGTATCCAGGGCCTGCCAAGGATAACATTGCAACAAGATAAACAGTCAATAACACAAAATTTTTGGTAATTATGTAATCCTTCCACGTAGATTGGGAGTTTGATGTCCCCCAGAGTTTTCTTCGTTTCTCCACTGAATCCCACAAGCACGGAGGATCTTGGTGTGATGTCTGATTCTGGGATTCCCATTTTCTTTAGAACATCGAGTTGGATAATGTTTACTGAGCTTCCTCCGTCGATAAGGATCATGCGGACGAAATGGTTAGAAATAAAGAGAGTAATAACTAAACTATCATGATGAGGATCCTGGATGTTAATGCGATCATCCTCATCAAACGTTATCGTCTTTCCTTCCGAGACACTTGATGTTCGAATAGGTCTTTCTCCATTATCCATTTTTGCTTCCTGTGCATGTCTTTTGGCTGCCGAGAAGGATGTACCACAAATATCTGATCCTCCGGAAATAAAGTTGATCACTTGTGCATTTGCCGGAGGGGCTAGAGCCTTTTCAGGGATCCTTTCAGGATCCTGAGTCTTTTGCTTTTTTCTTCCCAACAATTCTTTCAAATGTCCCTTGCTTAGCAGATATCCAATTTCTTTTCTTAATTCTATGCATTCTTCAGTTAGATGCCCGAAATCCTCGTGGTATGCACACCACTTTGACTTGTCTTTAGTCCCGGATGGTTTGTCATTCTTTCTGGGCCATCTGGCTTTTTCTCCTAGATTCTGCATCGCAAGGATTAGTTCATGATTGTCAACAGAAAAACAATATTCAGAAATTGGAGGATAATCCTCATCATCCTCTTCTTGGTCAACAGCATGCACGTTCTGGTTGTCATTTCTATGGTAGGATTTGAATTTATTGCTCCTGAAGGAGGATCCTTGCTTCTCCTGTTTTGAGGATCCTACTTGTCTCTCCTGGATCCTCTTGTCATCCTCTAGCCGGATGAACCTGAGTGCCCGAGTTCTTACTTCATCTAAGTTCCTGCACGGTGTCATAACAAGGTCATCATAGAACAATGAATCCTTAAGCAGTCCCATTTTGAAGGCCTCAACAGCCGTGGCCATATCTAAGTTGGGAATGTCCAAGGATTCTTTACTGAATTTAGTTATATAATCCCTTAATGATTCATTATGACTTTGAGTTATCCTATATAAATCACTAGTTAATCTTTCAAATTTCCTACTACAAGAGAATTGATTATTGAACAAATTAACTAAATTAGCAAATGAAGTGATAGAGTAAGGGGGAAGACCTAGCAGCCATTTAAGAGCTGATCCAGTAAGGGTGGATCCAAATCCTTTACATAGGCATGCTTCCTTTAACTTTTCTGGGATTGGATTGATCTCCATCCTCTCCCTGTATTGTGCTATGTGCTCCTCAGGATCCGTTGTACCATCATACAGCTTCATAGTAGGGATATGGAACCTTTTGGGTACCTCTGCATCACAAATTGGTGGTGCAAAACGAGATACCTTATGGCTCCCATCTGCAATCTCCGGGATAGGCTTGACTACCCCTGGAACACTTGAGATCATATCCTTCAGCTTCTGTAACTCCCTGGCCATAGCATGATTGATACCTGTATCCTGCACGAATCCATGGTTAGTGGTAGGATAATTATTTAAGGTGTTACCTCCCATCGGGTTCAAGTTAGGAACATTGGGTGTGAATCCATATTGCTGGGATTCTGTGGGACCAGTGGAAGCAATGGTCTGTATTGGAATGAAGTCCCCTTGATGGACATCTAGACTTCCTGTTTGCAAACTTTTTAGGGATCCTGGCATCTGGAAGGATCCTGGTATCTGAGACGATCCCGGAACGAAGGAGGATCCTTGAACCTGGGATGATCCTGGAACAAAGGAGGATCCTTGAACCTGGGATGATCCTGGACCAAAGGAGGATTCCTGAACCTGGGATGATCCTGGGACAAAGGAGGATCCCAAGCTCATGAAGGATCCCGAATGCTGGGCGTAGGATGCCGCCGGTTGAAAATATGATCCTGATGCCTGAGTCATTGTTGCTGGGCTGAAATGCACTCCTCTTGATCCACCCATATATTGAACGTCTGGGACCTCTGGTGGCTGAGAAGTAATCATTGGAGTATCAAAATTCAAAGATTTGGGCATTAGTGGGGAATGATCCTCTGCCGTTTTCTTTTGCCTTTTGAGATCTCCGATTTCCCTGAGGATCCTGTCATTAGTTTCATCCTGCTGCTGCATACGATCCCTCATCTGCAAAATCAAAGTAAATATATCACTAGTACTGGGAACAGAAGAAGTTAGAGCAGAAGATGATGGTTTAGAGGAGATAGAAGTTGGTCTCTTCTCAGCATTTTTCTGAGATCCAGTTGGTGGTGGAGGCAAGGGTGGAATGCCAGTAGATGAATTGACTGCCGACATCGCTGTGGATGTATTCTTCAATGATGAAGCCATGTAACTCTTTGAAATGATTTCGAACAGAAGGTTTTCTTATGAATGAAGCACCAATTGCCCCACGGTGGGCGCCAAACTGTTTTGGTCAAAAATCACACAAGGATAATGCAACCAAACTCTAAGTAAATGGGGAATGATGCTTGGTTTATTGAAAAAGTAAAGGATCACTTCAGTATGAAATATGCAAAGACACAATGATTTATACGAGGAAAAAGCCCTTGATCAATGTATGATCTCCGGCATAAAAAACCTCGGGTGATGGCAACTACCGATCACCAACTTCAATATATCAAAATATGGTTACAACTTCGGATGATAATGAGCTGAGTACAAGGATCACTATCGTAATGTGTGTCTAAGCGTGTGAGAATTGTGTTGTGTGTCTTCCGAATGGGGAAGAGTGTTATATATACAAGTGTAGGTGGCCTATTTTAGGTAAAAAGACTAATAATCAGCTCATTACCCCTTTAGAAATAAAAGCAAATCTAGCCTAAATTATCGCCCTTAAATTATGCCAAGTTTCCATATCCTTCACAACGTCCATCTCCGATTAAGCACATGCTATTGTTGTAAAGACGCGTCCTTTGATTGTGATGCTAAGAGCGGATCCTGCTAGATGTCCCTGCAAAATAACATTAAATTCAATGAAAGCAACTGTTAGCATGAGGATCCTATGACGGACCGTGATCCTGATCCTGGAACTCTGCTGAGGATCACTATCTGCCAAAGAAACAAGGATCACTGGTTATGATCACGTGTAAGGATCATGTATTATAAAAATCCAGCCCTAACAGGCCCCATGTAGGATGAAAAAGTGGTGTGGTCCTTGCCATGTGGGCAAGGAATTGGGACCATACCTCTTCAAGTCCCCCCAGTCCAGTGTGCCTTCTAGTTGAGTTGATCGTCTAGGAGGGATTCTGGACTTATAAGGGTAGTGGTTGTTAAGGTGTATGTTTGTTATGTGCGTTTTTGTGACAATGGTTGCATGGCGTGCGGCGTGTTAGTAATTTGTAAAAGTTGAGCCAAATGGACGCATGGCGCATGGGTTTTGGTAACTTGTAAAAGTTGAGCCAAATGGACGCATGGCGCATGGGTTTTTGTAACTTGTAAAAGTTGGGCTAAATGGACGCATGGCGCATGGGTTTTTGTAACTTGTAAAAGTTGAGCCAAATGGACGCATGGCGCATGGGTTTTGGTAACTTGTAAAAGTTGAGCCAAATGGACGCATGGCGCATGGCACTTGTTGTTTTCTTCTGAAGGAAGTTTTGTTGTCTTGGGGGGAAACAACTGATGTGACTAGGGATGAGCACGGTACCGAACCGATACCGATCCCGAAAATCCCGATCCCGATATTCATGAAACTTGATACCGAATACCGTACCGAAAATACCGGTACGGTACCGGTATGGTATCGGTACCGGTTTTTCAGAATGATACCGGTTAATACCGAATTCTTTAATATCAGCCATTAACAATACTTAGTTTTAATATTTGATCCATATTCCTTCATCACAGTAGACTAAACTGATGCTTGAAACTAGTGGTATATTAAGAAAGTTTATTTTCTGTAAACATCATTTGCGACTTTCGGAATTAAGTTGAGACTGAATGTTTTTATACATTTTGATCCATATTCCTTCATCACAGTAGATTAAAACTAGCCATTAACAATACCTAGTTTTAATATTTGATCCATAGTGAGAAAAAATAACATCAGCCATTAACAAAAAAAGGTTCATTCCTTCATCACAGTAGGTTCAAAACATTGCACTAAATAATAATCATTCATCAGTCATCACAGTAAGTTCTTCACAGTAAGTTCTTCACAGTAAGTTCTGGACCAAAAAAGTCAAAACATTTCACTACATTCCATTTGAGTTTTCTTAAGCCTTGTCATGCACCATCCCTTTCCCTTTTCCATTTTGTTTTTGAATTGCATCTTCAATTTCTAAAAAAAAAAAAAGAACCAAACAAGGTTAACACTTAACAGTTAACACCCATTATACATGTAAGAAACTAATAGTCTACTTCTACAATTTACCTATGGCAATGTCGTCGTCCTTTAATATGTCGTCCACGTCATCCAAAATCGGTTTTCTTGACTTTCTCACCCAATCTTGGGTGCAAATCAAAGCTTCAACTATGTTAGTTGACAAGCGTGTTCTGTAAGCATCTAGTACACGACCACCAGTGCTAAAGGCTGATTCGGATGCAACCGTGGAAATTTGAATTGCCAAAATATCTAACAATTATATAAATTATTAATAAACAACAATAATGTAACAAGTAATGAAAAAAACAAAATAAAAGGTAAGTCAATTTACCTCTAGCCATGCGAGATACAACTGGAAATCTAATTGCGTTTTGTTTCCACCACTTAAGTATATCAAATAGGATATCAAAATTCATTCTTGGCTCATCTAAGTACCTCTTTAACTCAGAATCTATACCAACCGATTTGCTTTCTTCTTTATTCAGAAACTCTGTGAAGAAGTCATTGCCATCGTCACATCCAACAACATCATCGTTACGTGCTTCTTGGGATGCCGAATTGTAATCAACGGTGTCAAATTTTTCCATGTATGTTTGAAATAGCTCATGTAACCTACTCTTAAGATCAAACAACTTCAACGATACCACCTTTTTAATGTCTTCTTTAGTCACATGGTCATTCTCGGTTATTTCAGAGATAATCATCTTCGTAAAACAATGCTCAACAAAATATAACTTCATGGTAGGATCCAAAATAACAGCAAAATACATGAAGTCATTAAGTTTGTCAAACTCCCCCCAATACTTGTCGTATTTCTCACGAATCGACCTAACCATTGTCGCAAAATTCGGATCGCAGTCCCACACCCGTAAATGCTTATCCACATCTAGGATTTCTCTAAAAAATAAGTGAGCCAAGGGCTTTGATGTGGCTGATACAATTTCTGTTTTCGTCTTGAACTTTTCTAGAAATTTAACCAACTTTTGGCAAGCACCAAAGTCTGAATGTCCAGGTAGCCTTTCTAAATCATGAATATAACTATTATCTTCAATTTCATAAGAGAAAAACGCCTCCCTCAAATCCACCGCCATTTTCAACATTTCATAGGTGGAATTCCACCTAGTAGGCATATCTCCACACAAAAACTTAGTTGATTCAACATTTGATTCTTGGATGCACTTTTTGAACGTGGTTATTCTTTGTGATGAGTGCCGAATATATCTAATTGCTTTTCGCAAACAATCAACATGATACCTGTTTTCTGATAAACCATCTTTGACAATTAAGTTTAGTATGTGTGCCATACACCTGATATGAAAATGCTTCCCCTCAGCATACAAATCAGGCAACTTTCTCAACAGATAACCAATCGCCTTGTCATTACTAGACGCGTTGTCTACCGTCATGGTCATAACATTTTTAATACCCCAACCATGAATACAGTGCAATAACTCTTGACCAATATCCTCCCCCTTATGACTATGAATGGGTCTAAAATTAATAATGCGTTTATGCATTACCCAATCATCATCAATGAAATGTGCCGTTACAACCATACAGTTAACCCGTTGACATGAGGATGTCCAAGTGTCGGTAGTTAAGTGAACTGTGTTGGTGGGTTTACTTAGATATGCTAACAGTTTATTCCTTTCCTCGATATAGTACTTTCCAATATCTCTAGACAATTTATGTCGTGATGGTAAATTGAATCTTCCATTCAAAGCATTGGTGTACTCAATAAAAACCGGATTTTCCACAAGCTTAAACGGTAATTCAGTGAAAATAATCAAATCTAGTAATGCTTTCTTGATTCGAGCCTCATCATGTTTCCAAATGCTCACACTACCTTCCCCGCTAGCTTCTTTTTCAAACACTAAAGTACTTTGACTACCAAGTACCTCGAGATTTTTTTGACAAGATAAAGCGTGTGTTTTGATACCAGCGTACCGTTTCTTTTTGGATCGGCTTTAATGTCACTTTTGCAATACTTGCAATTTCCGTACTTCTGACTCACTCCGTCAGCTTCTTCTAGATAAACAACATCAAAATGAACACACCACTCACTTTTGCCTCCTTTTTTAGCTTTCTTTTGGGGAAATTTTTTCTTTGTTAGTTGTTTTCTCTTACGACTTGATTCCACTTTGTCATTACATGTTTCCTTAACCGATTCCGAATCATCATCAAGTTGGAAATGGTCATGAGGGGTATCATCAACAAGTGTTTCATCTTCCTCCTATCCATATATAATCCACACAAAAGGTAAGCTTTATACTAAACAAACTTACCAAGTTACTAACATAATTTGAAAAACAAATAAGCATACTTACTTGACTAGAAGGTGGTCCATTCAAAGATGCCATTTGGATTCTTGCTATTAGACTCAGCTTGTCTTTATCATCAACTGTTTGACATCACAAAGGAGTGTGACACATTATAAAAAAAACTGCCAAAATCTTTTTTTTGTGCACACATTATAAAAAACTGCCATAGATGTAAGCAAGCATAAAATTTCAAGTACATAAAAACTGCCAGCTGTACTTCTGTACTTCTGATCTGTCTATATTCTATTATTTTCTTTGGGCATGGGATGCTCTTCCCCATGACCCATATTGACTACATGCATGAATGATCTTATAAGAAGCTTCTATAAATAACTAACAAGAATGAGTTTTACCAATTTAAAGCCTATGTATATGGGCAAATGATCATGACTTGGATCTCTTTTTTTTAATTGAAGACATAATAGTTTTAAAGGGTTGGTTTTGATCATGTATATGGGCAAATGATCAAGACTCTTTTATTACCCAGCTTGACACCTCCCAAAACAAGTGTAGTAAGACTCTTATTATTCAACAACTATGTACTTCTATAAAACATCTCAATTATTATTCCATGGAAAGATTAAAAAGTAAATTATATAATAAAGAACTATATAACAATGACAAACTCCAATATGTGAATATTTAAAGGGTGTCCCATTGATAACCACAGTACCACACGAAAACGATTACCTTGATTTGTTCAGAACTTCCGATAGAGCGATGGAGAACTTCCGACACCGAGTACACCAGTTCACCACTGAGTACCGACCCTTAATTTTCTTTTTTACAGAACTTCCAATGGAGGACTTGGGATCGTCAACTGGTTAAGAGAAGCGTAGCAACTGGTTAAGAGTAGTTAAGACCTAGGGGGAGGGGGAATTGGGATCGTCATGTTATCTTTTTTAGGATTTGGAATTTTATTTGGAAGATAAATTTAGGCAAGGGATATTAGTAGTACCGACTGTTAATATTCTATAAAAATATCTACCAATACATGAAATATGGGTGGGAAATTCCTAGGTATTGGGAAGTCGGTACTAATTCGGTATTACCGAAAAATACCGGTACCAATCCCGAAAATCCCGATCCCGAAAAAATGGTAAAACCTAATGCCGATACCGATACCGAATACAACCGGTATGGTATCGGTATCGGTATCTGGTACCACATGCTCATCCCTAGATGTGACTGTCTGGTGTCCCTGTCTTCTCGGAGGTGAACAGGCGCCTTTTCAGTGTGTCAGTTGCTTTTCTCCACGTTGTCAGGCGTGTGCCGTCCACGCTCCCAGAAAAAGAGGTGACGGTTTCTCTTTCATCTGACATGTCTCCTCCCCATTGGATGTCTTTCTGGATTCCTGACGGCTCACTACCCATCGCATTAAATGCAATGGGTATAAATATATGGCGGTTTCTTCCTCTTTCTTCACTTTTCAAAATTTGAAGTCTGGTTTTCTCTCTCACTTCTTCATCTTTCCTCCTTCTTTTTTCTTGAGTGTTTTCATCTTATACTTCTGATTTTCTTTCGCTCATGTCCGGAGCGAATCCTTCACAGAAGAAGAAAAGGAATAAAGGGAAGACTCCTCCAGGTCCTGACTAGGCGGTGATAGGGTGGAAGGAAGAAGAGTTCCACAATTTAGTGAGGGAGATGGGTTTCTTCGTGAATGGGGAGCCCAGTTTCCGACTGTTGGTTCCACTGCCATGGATGCACCTCCGGGTTACATGACTTTATATGCTGCTTTTTTACGGGAAGGCAACTTCAGGCTTCCGATGACCAGGTTTACTGCCGAAGTGTTGAAGAACTACGGGCTCCATCTCTCCCAAATCAATGCTATTGGGCTTCCCCCTATTACCCATTTTGAGTTTGTTTGCAGGGCTAACCGTGTTGAGCCGACTTTCGCAATGTTTAACGTCTTCTACACTGTTACTTACACCAGTGGTTTCTATTCTTTTAACTCCCGAACGGGTGTTACTCCTGTTTATTCTGTTCCTTTGAAGAGTTTGCATGATTGGAAGCAAAGGTTCTTCTA
Source organism: Helianthus annuus (assembly GCF_002127325.2). Lineage (NCBI taxonomy): Eukaryota > Viridiplantae > Streptophyta > Magnoliopsida > Asterales > Asteraceae > Helianthus > Helianthus annuus. The sequence goes on from NC_035438.2 coordinate 44,759,410, forward strand.
CATTCGTCGAGGTGCTATCCCTGTGGATATGCATTACCGGTCGGTGGGTGAAGGGATCCCGAAGATAGACGTTTTGGCGGGTTTTGCTGAACAGGACTGGTACAAGAAGGTAACACATAAAGCTACTGCCATTTCTCAGTTGGAGGAAATGGCTTTGGTTGGCGCTGGAATAAGTCTGTGGTGGTTTCCGAAGAACCCTTTGGGTGTTCCTGTTTATGGTTACCAAGGCAAACATACGTAGTTTTTTCAAAGCGCGTTTTTATTATTTTGTTGTTTTTTTTGTGCGTTCCTCCTTATTCCCTTGTTTTTCGCAGTTGGATACAGCTTATTAAATGTCTTGGACCCGAAGACTGCGGGTGCCATGGTTGAGGCTATCCAAGAGGATGGAAAACCGACTTGGTTGGATCAAATTCGTCCACGATTTTTGCACCTTACGAACGACAGTTTTGCTGCCTACGCCAATGTTATCCTACGTGAAGCTGATGAAGATGCCTCTATTGATCCCACCCGAGAGGAAGTTGTTGTTCTCTCGAGTGGAAGTTTTGGCAGGTCCCTTGAAGATCTAACCTCTCATTGCGCGCGTGCAGGTCCTGAGCAGGGGGCTGTTAACGAGCCTGTTAATGAACCTGTTGACGATGACGTGGAAATTCCTACTGAGACTGTTGGTCAGTCGGGAACGAGGAAGAAGACTAAGGCTGGTGCGTCAGAGAGGAGGGAAAAGAGGGTTGAGGACAAGGCTGCTGATACTACCCGTAAGCGACCCTCTACTCTTCCTGTCCTAGATTACATTGTCGTTTCTGATACATTGTTTGGTTTAGGGGCCGGAGAGAAACCTCGTGGGTCTGATCCGGATGACCGCTCTACCCCGACGGAAATGATGAAGAAGAAAGCCCTTGAGGACAAAAAACGGAGACTTGATGAGCAGGCTGCTGCTCTTCTTGCCTCAAAAAAGGCTAAACTCCAAAAGGAAACTCCTCCTGCACCTTCAAAATCTGACATTGATATGGGCATATTTAGTGGAGATCGTGGTAATCTCTTGGAGGAGATATATGCTGCTTCTGCTTTACAGGTAAAGGATTTTACAGTTGTATGTTTTGTTATATGCTCCTCGAGTTATTTTTGATTGTTATGGTTGTTTTATGACAGGAGTCAAGTCAGGTAGAGTGCCGCGCATGGTTGATATTTCGAAAATCACTCCTCCTGCTTCTCCTCCATCTAGGACAATTGATTTATCTCCTCCTCGCGATGATCCTAGTAAGAAGAAGAAAGAGGATGATGTGACTGCTGAGTATGTGGGTGAAGGTGGTGACGGTGGCGCAGGTGGTGCTGGTGGGGATGTTGCGGGCGGCGCTGGTGGATGTGATGGGGGTAAAAAAGTTGACACCGAAGCCGAGTCCAGTGAGGCTACTCAGCGCCGAACCATTTATACCAAACGCCCGCCAGGCGGTGGCGGTGGCGCTACATCGGGTGTGGCTCGTAGTCCACAGTTTGAGAACATTCGTGCTGATTCCTGGGATACCCATAACCCAGCTTGTGATGATTTGCCACATGCTCCTCACTGGAATCTAACTCAGGGTTCCCAGATGAATGATCTGGACAACTGTCATGATTTCTTCTCTTTGTCCCTTCCTCCCGCTGAAAGGATGTTCCAGAAAAAGCGCAATCGATTTGAGTTGTTGGATGATCATGTTCGTGCTGGAGTTAATTATTTCGCCACTTCTCAAGAGATTGTCCGCGAGTGGAGACTGATGGGGGAGGAGACAATTGAGTTTGAAGATGAGAAGAGGGCGTTTGCTGAAGAGAAGGAAAATTCAATGCTGAGAAGAAGGGTTTGCAGTGGAGGGTTTTAGATGCTGAGCGGAAGCTTGAGCAAGAGAAACAAGTCAACGTTCGAAAGCAAAAGGAATAGGAGTTTGCTTGTGAACGTACTAATGCTGAAATGCAATCCCAGCATGAAGCTATTGTCCGTTTATCTGGTGAAAAGAAAGAAATTGCTGAGGAAGCCCAACAAGCACACGTTGCGTTTGAGAAGAAGGAGAAAGAATACGTTGATCGTATAGCTAAGTTGGAAAACCTTGCTAAACAGAAGGTTTCTGAATGTGAGGCTGCTGAACGCCTTCTTGAAGAGAAGGTTTCTGAGTGTAAAGCTCCTGAGCTCCTAGTTGAGGAGGTTTCTGCTGACTGCAAGTGGCTGCTGTCGCGCAGTGCCCTTGGTAATTTCTTTTTCTTGTGTGTGCTTTCTGTTTGCTTTAACCTCTCTTCTTATGTTGTTCTGTGTGTCTTTGCAGATTGCTGACCGTATAGTTAAATCCCGTGAGCTTGCTAGCTACATGTTTGAGTTGGGTCAATCGGGATATAATAGTGGACGAAAGGATGGTTATAGTGAAGGTAGGGCTGCAGTTGTTAATAATGAGAAAGAATATCATTTTGAGTTGTTCAAAGAAGATTGTGGTGGTAAATATGCTGTGAAACGCAAGGAATTTGCATCTCTGGAGTTTGCTGTTGTTAAGGCTGCTCAGAAGTTATCTCGAAAGGCTGATGGTGTTGCGTTATTGAAGAAGGCTCTTAGTGATGAAGGTCACGCGGCTGGGGGTGCAGGGACCAGTCATCCAGAATGAAGAATGTCGGCCTGCGTGCCGTGTATGGCCTTAGATGGCCCTGTAACCGTCTGATAATCTTATGAACAATTTCAACTTTTTTTTGTCTATCTGTTACTGTTACTTGTTTGTGAACATTTTAGCTATGCATGGCATCTGTTATGTTAATATTCACTTTTGGTTTTTTGCATGCGAATTTTGTTATCGTCATAATATGTGCATGTTACTTTGATTAGGAATGAATAATGGCGCTGACAGGTTGTGTTGTGTTAGTTACAACGTTTATTCTGTCATTTATGTGCGCAGGTTGGTTCGTGAATATGAAGTGATCGAGTTGAAGGTTATTGTGTGGACCCAGCTGTGTTCAGCTTTGGGGGCCTTACAATGTTTATTTACCATGCTATCGATATTTTCGTGTTTATGTGGGCACGTAGTTTTGTTTTGGCATTTTGTAGGTTTTGGTTGTGTTTTTGACCCGGCTGTGCACTTGGTTGTGACGAGCCTTGGAGGTCTACAACGTTTCCTAAGGTCGAGCGATTGGTGTTTTCGTGTATGCCCAAAGTAATATATGCAGTTGTGACAAGAAATTTGCATGAGATAGAGATAGCCAAACACTTCTTGTATTACTATAAATGTGTTGGCAATTCAGCCGTTGCGATTACATAACCCTTTGATTGTTTACATATAGCACTTTCTCAATTGTTGAGCGTTCCAAGTTCGTGGAACCTCCTTGTTGTCAATGGTGCGTAGCTTATAGGCTCCCTTTCCGAGTACTGCATCCACAACATACGGACCTTCCCACTTGGGAGATAGTTTTCCGGGTTTTTCGGCGTTGGAAGCCTTATTGTCTCTCAGGACGTAATCTCCTGGGTTGAAGGTGCAGTTTCGGACTTTGGAGTTGTAGTACTTCTCCAGCTTTGTTTTGTACTTTGCTTCATTGATTGCCGCCATCTCTCTTCTTTCTTCTAGGAGGTCCAGGTCGATCCTCCTTTCTTCTTCGTTATTGATCAGGTTCATGGATAGCATTCGTGGTGACGGAAATCCTATCTCCGCCGGTATTACTGCCTCGGACCCATAAACTAAGCTAAACGGTGTCTCTCCGTTGCTTGTTTTCGGCATTGTTCTGTGGGCTCATAATATGCTGGGCAGCTCATCAACCCAGCCTCTTCTTTTCTCTCCCAATCTTGCCTTGATACCATCAACGATGCTCTTGTTAACGGCTTCCACTTGACCATTCCCCTGCGGGTGCGCAACCGAGGAGAAGGTGTGCTCAATGTGTAGTTCTTTGAGCCATCGTTGAAGATCGTCTGCAGCAAAGTTCGTCCCGTTGTCGGTGATGATTCTTAACGGTAGTCTGAAACGGCATATGATCTGTTCCCATATGAACCTTTTAACGACAGTGGATGTGGTTGATGCAAGTGCTTTCGCCTCTACCCATTTTGTAAAATAGTCGACTGTGACTATTATGAATTTCACTACGCCTGGGGCTTCTGGGAAGGGGCCAACCATATCTATTCCCCACTGTTGAAAAGGCCACGCCATTGTGACTGGTACCAATTCATTCTTAGGGCGCATTGTTTTGGGAGCATGTCTCTGGCACCCACTGCACTTTCTCAATTCTTTTACTTCGTCTAAGTGCATCCCGGGCCAGTAGTATCCGGCGTTCATCACCTTTGCTACCACCATTCTTGGTCCAGCATGTATGCCGCAGATTCCCTCATGCACTTCTCTGATCAAATAGTTTGCGTCTTCGGGGTCGACGCATCTCAACAACGGCCCAAGGTATGACTTTCGGTATAAGATTCCATCAACCATCTGATAATGTTCAGCCTTGTATTGGATTTTCCTCGCTTCAGCTTTGTTCTCTGGTAGTATCCCAGATTGAAGGTGCGCGATTATCGGAGTCATCCACGACGTTGTTCCTACCTGAATGACGCTTACTTCCCTTAGTGGCACTGATGGGTTGCTCAAAACTTCTATGCGCACATCCTTTGCTAGGTGTTGAAAACTTGTAGATGCGAGCTTACTTAGCGCGTCTGCCGGATTATTCTCGCTTCTGTTGATGTGGTGCACCTTGTAGGAATAGAAGGTTTGCAGCAACGTCTTTGCTTGATTCAGGTAGAGCGCCATTACATCTCCTTTAGCCTCGTATTACCCATTGATTTTCCCGGCCACTAACATGGAGTCTACATGCGCTTCGATGTGTCTAACTCCCATTTTGATTGCCAATCTTAAACCAGCAAGGAAAGCTTCATATTCGGCCTCGTTATTCGTGCTTTTGAAATCCAACCGTATGGCGTACGTGAATTCATGTTTGTCAGGGCTCACCAACCGAAGCCCTGCGCCTGCGCCGTCTTCGTTAGACGCGCCGTCTGTGTATAGTAGCCATGGTTCTTCTACTTGCTGCTTTTCGGCTTTCTCCATTGCTTTACACTCTCGATCTTTGTTATCAGGCACTTCTGTCATGAAGTCGGCCAGCACCTGGCCCTTGATTGCTTGTCTTGGCCTGAAAACCACATTATGGCCTCCCAGTTCTATTGCCCACTTGTCTAACCTCCCAGAAATCTCTGGCCTTGCGAGGATGTTGCCAATATTGTAGTTTGTTAATACATGAATGACGTGATTGGCGAAGTACCTGCGTAACCGTCTTGATGCATGGATCAGTGCGAGCACCAGTTTCTCCATTATGGCATATCGGGTTTCTGGATCGGTCAGGGTACGAGACACATAGTAAACTGGTGTTTGGACACCTTGTCGATCAACAAGTAAAACTGCTCCTACTGCTCTGTCGGAGGCTGAAAAATATAATACCAAGGGTTCTCCCTTGACTGGTGCAGTCAATGTTGGCAATCTGATGAGGCAATCTTTCATCTCGTGGAATGCGCTCTCGGCTTCCGGAGTCCATTGAAACTGGCTTTTCTTCATGCTATTATGTAGTGTTTTGATAAACGGGAAAGACTTTGCTGCGTGATTGGCCAGGAAGCGGTTTAGTGCTGCCAGACGTCCTGCCAACTTCTACATTTCTTTGATGGTTGATGGTGACGGCATTCTCTCGATCGCTTGTACCTTCTCAGGATTTACTTTGAAACCATCTTTCGTAACAATGAAACCCAGGAATTTTCCTTCTTCCATGCCGAAAGAACATTTCGCTAGGTTTAGCTTAATACTTACACCACGCAGCGTATCGAATGTCTTCTGAATATTCTCCAGCATCATGCTTTCCTCTTTACTCATAATCACCAAGTCGTCCATATACACTTCGATATACTTGCCGATGGCATCTTTGAACATTTCATTCATCAGTCTCTGGTAGGTCGCCCCTGCATTCTTTAGACCGAAAGGCATTTTGGTGTAGCAGTATAGCCCTGTCGGCGTGCGGAATGTGGTTTTGTCTTCGTCTTGGACGGCCATCTGCACCTGGTGGTAACCCTTGTAGCAGTCAAGGAAGCACTTCCATCTGAATGTTGCTAGCGAATCAATCTTTTCATCACTGTCTGGTAAGGCGTAACAGTCACGCGGGCATGCCTTGTTCAGATCCTTGTAGTCTACACACATTCTCCAACTACCGTTTGGTTTCTGTACCAATACTGAGCTCGCCACCCATGTTTGGTATCTGACTTCTCTGATGATACCCGCATTCAATAGCTCCATAACCTGCTCTTTCATGGCATCGTGTTTTATGTCTCCCAAGTGGCGCTTGGCATGTACCACCGGTTTTGCTTCTTCTGAGACGTTTAGTCGGTGTTCTGCTATGTGCCGTGGAACACCCACCATGTCAGCTGGTGTCCAGGCGAACACATCCATGTTTTCGAACAACAACTTTTTTAGCGCCGCGCGCGTTAGATCGGACATCGCAGGTCCCAAGGTGACTGTTTGTTCTGGGTAAGCGTTGTTCAATACCCATTTTTTCTGCTTCCGTGCGTGGTGCTGGTTTATTTGCCTTTGCAGGTCTGACTTCATCTGTTGCTAAGACTTCTTTGCTTGCGTATCTTATTGCTATCCCTGTTTCTGTTGGGAATCCCACAGCTGAATGTGGTCCAGAGCAAATCATACTAAAGTCTCCTTAAGACTCTCTCCCCAAGAGGATATCATGTCTTGAATGTGCGGGCAACACCATGAACGTGACTTCTTCTGTTCTTGAATTTCTTCCGTCCGAGAGTAACACCGGGAATGATATCTGGCCGAGAGGAAAGACGGCTTCATTGCAGAAACCAGTTAGTGGGTAATCGACTGGTTCCAAGCGCGCCTTGTCCTCTTGGTCGAATTGATTAAAACATTGTTCATATATGATGTCCGCGGTGCTCCCTGGATCGATAAAAATGTAGTCGGTTTGGTAGTGACCAATTACACCAGATATTACTATGGGTCTCCTTTCTCTTGGACCTCCTCTTACAACAGGGAAAACAACTTGTCTTTCGCGCCACGAGTCATCTTGTGTGCGCTTGTTATAATTTCTCCTTGGCCTTCACAGACCCCCTTGAACCATGTGGGTTTCTAATTTCCGGAGCTTTTTGTCATCTGGCCCTTCTTCTCTTCTTTGAATCTGGCGGTAGTCGCGCTTTCCACCCTTTATCAGATGAGTGAGCTTTCCGTCTCTCAAGGCCCTTTCTATTTCCTGCTTTAAGCTGAAGCAGTCATCGGTTAAGTGGCCTGTGTCCTTGCGGAATTCGCAGAAGAGATTTGGGTCTTGACCCCTTTTGTTTCGCATCTGCAGGGGTGGTTTGAACTGATGATTTTCGGTGGACAAGACCTCGGAAGGGGTCTTTGTTAGAGGTGTCCACTGTTTCTCCATGTTTTCTCTTTTTAATTCTTTCCGGTGGGTTATCTGGTTGATTGTATGGCACGCGTCTTCTTTTGCTGGGCTTCTTTCTCTATGACCGGACGCTTTCCATGGTTGGCCTCTGCCCTTTTTGTTGTGCCGGTTATTATGGTTATATCCGCGTTGACGGTGATCATCACCGGTCAACTGTTTGTCTATTTACGCAATGGTCTTGGTTGCTTCAATGAAGGTTTCCCAATCTTTGGGTCCTCCGTCTCTTCCTTTTACTAGTTTGATTAGATCGTCGCATTTGACTGCCCTCATGAAGTGCACGCGCATCATCCTCTCGCCTACATCCCCAATTTCCAGACATTCTTTGTTGTATCTGGTGATGAAATCTTCCACGCTTTCGTGGTCTTTGCGCCATATGTTCAAACAATCAACTAGATCTCTGGTGTATCTACGTTGCTGGGAGAAGTGAGCAAGGAACTTTTCTCTAAAATCGATCCATGATTTGATCCTTCCTGTTGGTAAGCTGTCAAACCAAACGCGCGCTACGCCGACGAATGTTTACGCAAAAAGATGACACCAAGTTGGTAGATTCCATCCACCTGTTGTTCCTGAGCATTAAAAACCTGGAGGTGATCATCGGGGTCTGTCAAGCCATTGTATTTGCCCACGTTGTGTGGCAATTTTATTTTGTCTATGGCGGCTGTGGCAATTTCCTTGATGAATTTTGAATTTTCAGCCATGTCGTCTGGACGATAGCTCAAGGTGTAGTCATGTTCTGCTTTTGGGTTGTACCGTGCGCGCTTGGGCGGTTTGTATGCTTCATGATCTGGGTGCAATCTGCTGAATATTGTGCTTTCCCCCTTGTACGTCGGGTCTTCTTCTTCATCGTCCCATTCAGCGTTCATGTTGCGCGCGCCCAAACGGCTTTGAATTGGCCTTCTTTGAGAGTGTTGTACGTAATTGCTTTATGTTTCGCCATAAGTGTCGCGCGTGTCGTGCGCACTTGGTTTTCTGATGTTTGGCACAGGTCCCTTCTCTGGGCGCAAGTTCCATGCATTGTTCTGCTGAGTTGTGTGCGTACTCAGAGATCTTTGTGGTGGGGTAACAAATGCGGACTGGTTGGCTTGCGCTTGAAGCAAAGCTTGCTGTGCGCTAAGTTGTGTGTAAACGATATTTATAGACGCCATCTGTTCGGCATACCAGGAAGCCAGAGTTTTTCCTTCGGGTAGCCCTAGGAATATCGTTTACACACAACTTAGCGCACAGCAAGCTTTGCTTCAAGCGCAAGCCAACCAGTCCGCATTTGTTACCCCACCACAAAGATCTCTGAGTACGCACACAACTCAGCAGAACAATGCATGGAACTTGCGCCCAGAGAAGGGACCTGTGCCAAACATCAGAAAACCAAGTGTGCACGACACGCGCGACACTTATGGCGAAACAGAAAGCAATTACGTACAACACTTGACGGGTGGTCCGTAGGACAACCCTTAAATGGGCTAAATATGTGCACAACTCATGCTTTATTCGGTTAATTGTGGGAATTTGGTAACTACGATGCGTTGGTATTTGCAGGTGTTAAAGTGCATAAAAGTTAGATGATATGAAGTTTGGATGGATGCTAAATGATCGTGGAAACAAGAAGTGTAAATTCCACTTGTAACGAAGCAAACAAAGAAAAGTATAACATACAGCACCGTAACCTACGGCTCCCAGCCGTAGGTTACGGCTCCCACAATTTGCCAAAAGATCCCGCCGTAAAACAGGAGCTGCCAGCCGTAGGATTTAGCTTCTCGCCGTAACCTACGGAAGGCGGCCGTAGGTTACAGCCCCATGTTGACCCGTTGACTACCCTGCTCGCCGTAACCTACGGCTGGGAGCCGTAGGTTACGGCTTCGACTGAAGTTTTCTTGTAACTTCCTCATTTAATGCTGCTTTCAAGATGTTTTATGGGACTTATCATTGTCATTCGGTTACCACCTGCTTGTGAACGAGAATTGGAGGATTTTTTGAGATTTTGGAGCTTGAAGAACAATAGTAATCTTTGGTTTTTATGTTGGTGAATCCTTTGAACATTGAAACTTTTGTTATGATGTTGCTTCAAGCCATGCATGGCTAAACACTCTATGGTCATCCTAGGTTGAAGGTTTGTTTGAGACAATTGTGTTTTGATTCCGTATTTCTAGAATGGTAAACTTTATCTATGTCTTGTTTATCATGGTGTGTGATTGCTTATTTGTAAATTGTTGATTCTTATGATATTCTAGTTTGAAACCATACGTTCTTGGTGCCGTTGGCAATCGAGATATCATGGGTAGAATTAGGATTGGGTAAGGGTTGATTGGTCATCGGGTAACAACCTCACGTTCTAGGAATCTGAGTACTTCGTTCCCTTTTATCACAACAAGTAATTACACATGAACTATGTCTATGTAGTTCTTTCTAGTGGATGATAGCACAAACGTTGAAGCAAACCGGAAACTTAGGATGGTCATTTGTCTCTAAATTGTTTACAAACTCAATTCTCATTTCGCAAATTAATTAGTAATCTTAGTTTTAAACACTAATCCAATTAAACCAACTCTTGAACTTTATTTTCTTGCATTTAGTCTAATTTAGTTAATCTAGATAAATTCTCAAATAGCACATATTCCACAAACTCCTTGTGTTCGATACCCACTTGCCACTAACTATTTAGTAGTAATTGGATTAAATTTGACTGTGACCACGACATCACGTCAAATTTTGGCGCCGTTGCCGGGGAGTAGTGCGCAACGTGTGTTATTTTTGTTTTTCTTAAGTTTGTTATTTTTCTGGTTTACACGGGGCGTGTTAGTGTGCAGGTATTTACAGGTGCATGCGTACTAGAAGCTCTCACAAGATTTCACCACTAGTGTTTGATCCAGAAATCGAACGAACTTTGAGAGCAAATAGGATTTTACTAAGAGAAAATACAATCAGCGGTTCACCAACAACACCAATTACACCGATTACACCACTTCGATACATGGATCCACCACCCACTACGGGTGAACCTGTTCAACCATTCATACCAACATCCACTCAACCTTCACCAAATACCACCATTCCAACCAATACCACCGAACCCATTATACTTCAAAATGTCACACCAACCAACACCACACAACCCATTACTACTCAAGAAGAACCAACCATTACCTTCAATCCTTCCACTACTATACCACCATTATCCCATTTCTTTCCGGGTGCGGGTCCATCATACTCAAGCCATACCATAGCACCGAACTCGACCATTTTTCATGCTTCATCATTTCGACCATTGAATCAACGTGATGAAGTTTGGATGCAAAAGGACGAGGCCCCGTGATAAAGCTATTCAAACTCTGACTACTCAAATGGGTCAACTTGCGAGTGAAGTGGCAATTTTGAAGAAAGCAAAAGGCCAGCTACCAAGTGACACGGTGATAAATCCCAAAAACATTAAAAGTGTTAACATCAATGTGGTAAGTACCGTTCCTAATAGAGAATTCAATGAAACATTTTTAACATCTTCTTGTCAAGTGAATGCAGGTTTGGAAAAGGATGCCGAGGTTGAAACGGACAGAGAGCATGGAGCACCAATCATGCCTATTCGTGTGGGAAAATTAAAAATCCCTCACGCATTGTTGGACTACAGGGCAAGCATGAGTGTGCTACCAGGCGATCTATACGATATGTACGACTTTGGTCCGCTTGAAGATATAGACACCTTGGTGAGCTTGGCGGATGAAAGTTGGAGGCGTCCACGGGGAATGGCTAAGAATGTTATGATTCGGTTGGGAGAATTCAAATACCCAGTGGATTTTCTAGTTTTAGATTATGCTACTTCCACAATGGCGTCACAACAAAGGGTGATTTTGGGTCGACCGTTTCTCTATACGGCAAATGCTCAAATTGATTGTAAAGAAGGAATCATTAACATGACCGAAAGGAACCGTAAGTTTTCATTTAATGTTCAGACGAAGATGATTAGTTACGAGTTTTTTGAGGCGGATGATAGCGGGTTTAGTGAAAAGGTGTTCCAAAGAATGAGAAGAAATCACCCACCGGATCATGAAGAAGAGCATATTGGTTCAAGCAAGAGCGTATTTGATTATCCACCAAGTCAAAACAAGATATATGCATTTTGCTCAATGGCACAAGGAAGTGATGGACATGGCAGAAATCGCTTCTTTGAGCCACCTTAAATGGGGGTGGCACGGTCTGGCTGAAGACTCGAAACTTAGTGCTGCTCGGGAGGCAACCCGGGGTTTTATATTGATCTTGCTATTTTTATCTTTCTATGTTTCAGGGCCATGGCGACATTCAAGTGTGGGGAAGATGTACGGATATTTGGGTGAAAGTGGTGATAGGAAGTCTGATTATCTACAACATCTGTTGTGGCAAACTTCACCAGGTTAATGTACTCTTTCCTTAGTCTTGTTGTGTTCTTTAGCTTTGAAATATTGGTAGTATTTTGTTTGATTTTGTTTAAAAAATATACAAAAAAAATATACAAAAAGAAATTTGGGGATTTTTTTGGTTAAAGCGATCTTTTCCTCAAAACCATACATTGGGACAATGTATCCCAAGTGTGGGGATGGGGGAAATTTTTGAGAAATTAAAATTTTTTTGTAAATCCAAGCGAAAAATGTAAAAATTTGAAAACTTGATATTGTGCCATTTGACACACCGACACCCGTTCTTAGTCTTTTCTTGGTGAGAATTGAGCCACATATGAGTGTTATTTCTTTGTTTGAGTTGCGGTGTGTGTAGTGTGTTAATAGAACTTGTGTGTGAATACTTGTTAAATCCTAGAGTTAGCATGCTTTTGAAGATGATAGGGGACTTTTAGGTAGCCTCGTCTAGATGTGTGAGAGTGCGGGATTGGTGGGTTGGACCTCATGCTTTACATATATGAGCTTGGTATTGTGAGGGGTGGGGGTTTGGTCCTTAGAAAGCCATGTTGAGCCTTGGACAATTCGATTGCGACCCGAGCCTACGTCCTACAAAACTTTACCTTTTGAGATGACCCGGTTTAGGAAATTTAGTATGAGATGTTGATGTTCTTGCATATATTGTTGATGAAAAAAAATGAATGATAAAATAATACAAAAAGAAGTGTTTAGTTGCAATGATAGTTTAGAAGTTGATGATGTTTTATATATAGTTGTTTGCTTTGTTTAGTAGTGAAAATAAAATCGGGTCAAATCAATTAGCTCTCTCATATGTATTCCACCATTTTCCTACCCTTGCACCTAGCCCCGTTACAACCCGTAAGTCCTTCTTGATTCATAAGCATGCTAGATATTTGTTAGGAGGAAACTTGATTCTCATACAAGCTTATTGTCGCACACACACATACATGCATTGAGTGGTTTAGCATAACATGCTAATTTTTCTTGTCACTGAGAGCTTTTGTGAGGGGTGTGTCTTGTGGTGCGTTTGAAGGTTAGTAAAAGGACGGCACATTTTAGCTTGGTTTGCATGTTGATCGCTTGTGGTTGTGAATAGTTTTGAATGGGTTGCTTGGGACAAGCAACGGGTAAGTGTGGGGATGTGACGGGTGTCCGTAGGACAACCCTTAAATGGGCTAAATATGTGCACATCTCATGTTTTATTCGGTTAATTGTGGGAATTTAGTAACTACGGCGCGTTGGTATTTGCAGGTGTTAAAGTGCATAAAAGTTGGATGATATGAAGTTTGGATGGATGCTAAATGATCGTGGAAACAAGAAGTGTAAATTCCACTTGTAACGAAGCAAACAAAGAAAAGTATAAGATACAGCACCGTAACCTACGGCTCCCAGCCGTAGGTTACGGCTCCCACCATTTGCCAAAAGATCCCGCTGTAAAACAGGAGCTGCCAGCCGTAGGATTTAGCTTCTCGCCGTAACCTACGGCAGGCGGCCGTAGGTTACGGCCCCATGTTGACCCGTTGACTACCCTGCTCGCCGTAACCTACGGCTGGGAGCCGTAGCTTACGGCTCCGACTGATGTTTTCTTGTAACTTCCTCATTTAATGCTGCTTTCAAGATGTTTTATGGGACTTATCATTGTCATTCGGTTACCACCTGCTTGTGAACGAGAATTGGAGGATTTTTGGAGATTTTGGAGCTTGAAGAACAATAGTAATCTTTGGTTTTTATGTTGGTGATTCCTTTGAACATTGAAACTTTTGTTATGATGTTGCTTCAAGCCATGCGTGGCTGAACACTCTATGGTCATCCTAGGTTGAAGGTTTGTTTGAGACAATTGTGTTTTGATTCCATATTTCTAGCATGGTAAACTTTATCTATGTCTTGTTTATCATGGTGTGTGATTGCTTATTTGTAAATTGTTGATTCTTATGATATTCTAGTTTGAAACCATACGTTCTTGCCACTAACTATTTAGTAGTAATTGGATTAAATCCAATTACTACTAAATAGTTAGTGGCAAGTGGGTATCGAACACAGGGAGTTTGTGGAATATGTGCTATTTGAGAATTTATCTAGATTAACTAAATTAGACTAAATGCAAGAAAATAAAGTTCAAGAGTTGGTTTAACTGGATTAGTGTTTAAAACTAAGATTACTAATTAATTTGCGAAATGAGAATTGAGTTTGTAAACAATTTAGAGACAAATGACCATCCTAAGTTTCCGGTTTGCTTCAACGTTTGTGCTATCATCCACTAGAAAGAACTACATAGACATAGTTCATGTGTAAGTACTTGTTGTGATAAAAGGGAACGAAGTACTCAGATTCCTAGAACGTGAGGTTGTTACCCGATGACCAATCAACCCTTACCCAATCCTAATTCTACCCATGATATCTCGATTGCCAACGGCACCAAGAACGTATGGTTTCAAACTAGAATATCATAAGAATCAACAATTTACAAATAAGCAATCACACACCATGATAAACAAGACATAGATAAAGTTTACCATTCTAGAAATATGGAATCAAAACACAATTGTCTCAAACAAACCTTCAACCTAGGATGACAAAAGTTTCAATGTTCAACCTAGAGTGTTTAGCCACGCATGGCTTGAAGCAACATCATAACAAAAGTTTCAATGTTCAAAGGAATCACCAACATAAAAACCAAAGATTACTATTGTTCTTCAAGCTCCAAAATCTCCAAAAATCCTCCAATTCTCGTTCACAAGCAAGTGGTAATCGAATGACAATGATAAGTCCCATAAAACATCTTGAAAACAGCATTAAATGAGGAAGTTACCAGAAAACATCAGTCGGAGCTGTAACCTACGGCTCCCAGCCGTAGGTTACGGCTAGCAGGGTAGTCAACGGGTCAACATGGGGGCGTAACCTACGGCCGCCTGCCGTAGGTTACGGTGAGAAGCTAAATCCTACGGCTGGCAGCTCCTGTTTTACGGCGGGATCTTTTGGCAAATGGTGGGAGCCGTAACCTACGGCTGGAGCCGTAGGTTACGGTGCTGTATGTTATACTTTTCTTTGTTTGCTTCGTTACAAGTGGAATTTACACTTCTTGTTTCCACGATCATTTAGCATCCATCCAAACTTCATATCATCCAACTTTTATGCACTTTAACACCTGCAAATACCAACGTGTCGTAGTTACCAAATTCCCACAATTAACCGAATAAAGCATGAGATGTGCACATATTTAGCCCATTTAAGGGTTGTCCTGCGGACCACCCGTCACATCCCCACACTTACCCGTTGCTTGTCCCAAGCAACCCATTCAAAACTATTCACAACCACAAGCGATCAACATGCAAACCAAGCTAAAATGTGCTGTCCTTTTACTAACCTTCAAACGTACCACAAGACACACCCCTCACAAAAACTCTCGGTGACAAGAAAAATTAGCATGTTATGCTAAACCACTCAATGCATGTATGTGTGTGTGCGACAATAAGCTTGTATGAGAATCAAGTTTCCTCCTAACAAATATCTAGCATGCTTATGAATCAAGAAGGACTTACGGGTTGTAACAGGGCTAGGTGCAAGGGTAGGAAAATGGTGGAATACATATGAAAGAGCTAATTGATTTGGCCCGATTTTATTTTCACTACTAAACAAAGCAAACAACTATATATAAAACATCATCAACTTCTAAATTATCATTGCAACTAAACACTTCTTTTTGTATTTTTTTCTCATTCATTTTTTTTCATCAACAATATATGCAAGAACATCAACATCTCATACTAAGTTTCCTAAACCGGGTCATCTCAAAAGGTAAAGTTTTGTAGGACGTAGGCTTGGGTCGCAATCGAATGGTCTAAGGCTCAACATGGCTTTCTAAGGACCAAACCCCCACCCCTCACAATACCAAGCTCATATATGTAAAGCATGAGGTCCAACCCACCAATCCCGCACTCTCACACCTCTAGACGAGGCTACCTAAAAGTCCCCTATCATCTTCAAAAGCATGCTAACTCTAGGATTTAACAAGTATTCACACACAAGTTTTATTAACATACTACACACACCGCCACTCAAACAAAGAAATAACACTCATATGTGGCTCAATTCTCACCAAGAAAAGACTAAGAACGGGTGTCGGTGTGTCAAATGGCACAATATCAAGTTTTCAAATTTTTACATTTTTCGCTTGGATTTACAAAAAAATTTTAATTTCTCAAAAATTTCCCCCATCCCCACACTTGGGATACATTGTCCCAATGTATGGTTTTGAGGAAAAGATGGCTTTAACCAAAAACATCCCCAAATTTCTTTTTGTATATTTTTTTTATATTTTTTAAACAAAATCAAACAAACTACTACCAATATTTCAAAGCTAAAGAACACAACAAGACTAAGGAAAGAGTACATTAACCTGGTGAAGTTTGCCACAACAGATGTTGTAGATAATCTGACTTCCTATCACCACTTTCACCCAAATATCCGTACATCTTCCCCACACTTGAATGTCGCCATTGCCCTGAAACATAGAAAGATAAAAATAGCAAGATCAATATAAAACCCCGGGTTGCCTCCCGAGCAGCACTAAGTTTCGAGTCTTCAGCCAGACCGTGCCACCCCCATTTAAGGTGGCTCAAAGAAGCGATTTCTGCCATGTCCATCACTTCCTTGTGCCATTGAGCAAAATGCATCCATCTTGTTTTGACTTGGTGGATAATCAAATACGCTCTTGCTTGAACCCGTATGCTCTTCTTCATGATCCGGTGGGTGATTTCTTCTCATTCTTTGGAACACCTTTTCACTAAACCTGCTATCATCCACCTCAACAAACTCGTAACTAATCATCTTCGTCTGAACATTAAATGACAACTTACGGTTCTTTTCGGTCATGTTAATGATTCCTTCTCTACAATCAATTTGAGCATTTGCCGTATAGAGAAATGGTCGACCCAAAATCACCCTTTGTTGTGATGCCATTGTGGTAGTAGCATAATCTAAAACAAGAAAATCCACAGGGTATTCGAATTCTCCCAACCAAATCATAACATTCTTAACCATTCCCCGTGGATGCCTCCAACTTTCATCCGCCAAGCTCACCATGGTGTCTATATCTTTAAGCGGACCAAAGTCGTACATATTGTATAGATCACCAATAGCACACTCATGCTTGCCCTGTAGTCCAACAATGCGTGAGGGATTTTTAATTTTCCCACACGAATAGGCACGATTGGTGCTCCATGCTCTCTGTCCGTTTCAACCTCGGCATCCTTTTCCAAACCTGCATTCACTTGACAAGAAGATGTTAAAAATGTTTCATTGAATTCTCTATTAGGAATGGTACTTACCACATTGGTGTTAACACTTTTAATGTTTTTGGGATTTATCACCGTGTCACTTGGTAGCTGGCCTTTTGCTTTCTTCAAAATTGCCACTTCACTCGCAAGTTGACCCATTTGAGTAGTCAGAGTTTGAATAGCTTTATCATGGGCCTCGTCCTTTTGCATACGAACTTCATCACGTTGATTCATTCGTTGCATTTCGACTTGCATCGCCTTCAACATTTCCATTACTTCGTTTCCACCCGAAAAGCTTTGACCCGTTTGGTATTGCCTTTGAAATCCTTGGTTTCCTTGGAAATTCGGGTTAACTTGATTTGAAGGGTTCCCATAACGAAAGTTTGGGTGGTTCCTCAACCCGGGGTGGTAAGTGTTAGAATTCATGTTGAAGTTTCTACCACCCCCCTCCTTGACCTTGCAAAGCATTCACCTCCTCATATTGCCCTTCCACCATTCCTTGGCAATTTTCAACCGCATGACCTATTTCATTGCAAATAGCACAAACATCATAAATTTGGTTAGAAGTTTGTACATTACCATCATCGGCTGCATGCACTTGTGTTCGAGTAACGGCCGGTCGTGCTCTCCTTGATGCTTGAGCTTTTCTCTTTGAGGTAATGGCCATTTGTTCCAAGAACTCCCAATCATCAATCTCATAATTGGTGCCAAAAGTCCAATTTGTAATGGACATTAAATCACGTGCATCTTCGGCACACAACCCTTCGTGAAAGGCATTCATCAACTCCCAGAGCTCAATTCCATGATGTGGACAATTTTTGATCATCATATTAAAGCGCTCGAAGGCTTCATGGAACATTTCGCCTTGTTGTTGTTGGAAACTCCTCAACCCCTTCCTAGCATCATTGGTCTTTTGGGCGGTATAAAATTCGTCTAAGAAAATTTTTTGCATTTCCCCCCAACTGTAAATAGATGCCGAAGGCAAAGTGTAGAACCACTTCTTTGCCTTATCTTCCAAGGAGAATTGAAACAAAACCAACTTTACATCATCGGCCGAAAAACCTTGACTCCCAAGAGTATTGCAAATTGAGTCATAGGCCTCCAAATGAAAATAAGGTTCCTCTGTTGCTAGACCCTTATATTTCGGCAAACTTTGTAAGGAATTAGTCCTTACTTCAAAAGTTCTTCCTTGGTTGTTGTGAGGAATAACCACCGGTGAAGGATTATGAGTAATCACCGGCCTAAAATGCGCTTCAATACCCCTCGCATGTTCTCTAAGATGCCTTCTTGGTACACCAAACCGCCCCCTTGGACGCATAGGACCCATTGGTCTTGGCATATGCCCTTGTGGTGCAATTGGTTGTTGAAATTGTTGTTGTGGCATCGATGGGTTTTGAATTGGCCTTTGGAATTGTTGTTGAACATTCAGTGGACGAACTTGTTGCAATGGTATGGGACGTTGCATTTGTGGCCCTTGTGGCCTTGGCCTAATGTGTTGTGGTATGAGTTGTTGTTGTTGCACTCCACCTACATTTGGCATTACTTGCATTTAGCCATGCATGTATCCGAATTCTCCTTGATCTCCTTCACCCCCATAAGCATACTCGTCTTCATCAAAACCCTAAAACTCCTCATATCCTTCGTCATACCCATCTTCTTGAATTCCCGAAGATTCCCCAAATGGAAGAGTCGAGTATTGAAAACCCGATTGGTTCAATGGTCGAAATGATGAAGCATGAACAATGGTCGAGTTCGGTGCTATGGTATGGCTTGAGTATGATGGACCCGCACCCGGAAAGAAATGGGATAATTGTGGTATAGTAGTGGAAGGATTGAAGGTAATGGTTGGTTCTTCTTGAGTAGTAATGGGTTGTGTGGTGTTGGTTGGTGTGACATTTTGAAGTATAATGGGTTCGGTGGTATTGGTTGGAATGGTGGTATTTGGTGAAGGTTGAGTGGATGTTGGTATGAATGGTTGAACAGGTTCACCCGTAGTGGGTGGTGGTGGTGGTGGATCCATGTATCGAAGTGGTGTAATCGGTGTAATTGGTGTTGTTGGTGAACCGCTGATTGTATTTTCTCTTAGTAAAATCCTATTTGCTCTCAAAGTTCGTTCGATTTCTGGATCAAACACTAGTGGTGAAAGCTTGTGAGAGCTTCTAGTACGCATGCACCTGTAAATACCTGCACACTAACACGCCCCGTGTAAACCAGAAAAATAACAAACTTAAGAAAAACAAAAATAACACACGTTGCGCACTACTCCCCGGCAACGGCGCCAAAATTTGACGTGATGTCGTGGTCACAGTCAAATTTAATCCAATTACTACTAAATAGTTAGTGGCAAGTGGGTATCGAACACAGGGAGTTTGTGGAATATGTGCTATTTGAGAATTTATCTAGATTAACTAAATTAGACTAAATGCAAGAAAATAAAGTTCAAGAGTTGGTTTAATTGGATTAGTGTTTAAAACTAAGATTACTAATTAATTTGCGAAATGAGAATTGAGTTTGTAAACAATTTAGAGACAAATGACCATCCTAAGTTTCCGGTTTGCTTCAACGTTTGTGCTATCATCCACTAGAAAGAACTACATAGACATAGTTCATGTGTAATTACTTGTTGTGATAAAAGGGAACGAAGTACTCAGATTCCTAGAACGTCAGGTTGTTACCCAATGACTAATCAACCCTTACCCAATCCTAATTGTACCCATGATATCTCGATTGCCAACGGCACCAAGAACGTATGGTTTCAAACTAGAATATCATAAGAATCAACAATTTACAAATAAGCAATCACACACCATGATAAACAAGACATAGATAAAGTTTACCATTCTAGAAATATGGAATCAAAACACAATTGTCTCAAACAAGCCTTCAACCTAGGATGACAAAAGTTTCAATGTTCAACCTAGAGTGTTTAGCCACGCATGGCTTGAAGCAACATCATAACAAAAGTTTCAATGTTCAAAGGAATCACCAACATAAAAACCAAAGATTACTATTGTTCTTCAAGCTCCAAAATCTCCAAAAATCCTCCAATTCTCGTTCACAAGCAGGTGGTAACCGAATGACAATGATAAGTCCCATAAAACATCTTGAAAGCAGCTTTAAATAAGGAAGTTACAAGAAAACATCAGTCGGAGCCGTAACCTACGGCTCCCAGCCGTAGGTTACGGCGAGCAAGGTAGTCAACGGGTCAACATGAGGCCGTAACCTACGGCCGCCTGCCGTAGGTTACGGCGAGAAGCTAAATCCTACGGCTGGCAGCTCCTGTTTTACGGCAGGATCTTTTGGCAAATGATGGGAGCCGTAACCTAAGGCTGGGAACCGTAGGTTACGGTGCTGTATGTTATACTTTTCTTTGTTTGCTTCATTACAAGTGGAATTTACACTTCTTGTTTCCACGATCATTTAGCATCCATCCAAACTTCATATCATCCAACTTTTATGCACTTTAACACCTGCAAATACCAACGCGCCGTAGTTACCAAATTCCCACAATTAACCGAATAAAGCATGAGATGTGCACATACTTAGCCCATTTAAGGGTTGTCCTACGGACCACCCGTCAAGTGTTGTACGTAATTGCTTTCTGTTTTGCCATAAGTGTCGCGCGTGTCGTGCGCACTTGGTTTTCTGATGTTTGGCACATGTCCCTTCTCTGGGCGCAAGTTCCATGCATTGTTCTGCTGAGTTGTGTGCGTACTCAGAGATCTTTGTGGTGGGGTAACAAATGCGGACTGGTTGGCTTGCGCTTGAAGCAAAGCTTGCTGTGCGCTAAGTTGTGTGTAAACGATATTTATAGACGCCATCTGTTCGGCATACCAGGAAGCCAGAGTTTTTCCTTCGGGTAGCCCTAGAAGTGCAGAGAAGTTCAGTTGTGCTTGTTCCGATGGAGCTGAGGGGCCAGCTCTATGGCTTGGTGTTTGCACTGGTGGGGGTGTTTGTTGGACTACCCCAGATGGAGGTTGGAAAGTGGCTCCATTTGTAGTTTGGGTGATGATCCTAGCTGGAGGTTGGAAAGTGGGTCCTGTTGTGGTTTGGCTAACAACCCTGGATGCACTTCCAAAGATACTAGGAAAATCGTTGTTCATTTGCCCTTCTTGGATGATTTCGTTCCTTTGGCCCCTTTGGACGTGTGATGTGTCCGAAATGAGCTCAAAGGAAGAAACTTCTCTGTCCACCTAGTGTGAAGGGTTTGTTTCAGCCATTTTGACGAGTGTTTTTCGAAGAGAAAAGAGATGAGTGTGGTTTTTGCAAAATGCGGATGGCGCCAATGATGAAACGCAGAATAACACTGAGGTTAAACTGTGGGGTTGTTCCTTCTGTGGGTTCAATCTCTCTCTCTCTCTCTCTCTCTCTCTCTCTCTGCTCGTGGAATGGCCGGAATCCTGCAAAACAGCAACACCGTTAGTCTCGTTAAGAGGGGAATATGGGGGTTTCCCTCTTAACCAGGCTCCAGCGTGAGAATAAGTACTGTTCTGAGAATAAACAGTGTGTGTTGAGTGTGTGAGTATGGAGGGTAAGATGATTCAACCTGAATGATGAAGGGTCCTATTTATAGCCGGAGGGTGAAGGAGGGAGGAGCAGTTATGCCAGCTGTGGTTGCGCGCCAGCTGTCCGACCAAGGGGAATATCCTCTTGGTCTCCTCTGCCATGGCCGGTGTAGTGGTACACGTGGCGCGCTTGCATTTGCTCATGTTAGAGACGTCGTACTGGCGTTATCGCTCTGCTCCTTGATTTGTTGCAGGCCTACATGGCACTCGATGACTGGTGACATGTGTTGTCCTTTTTGTCAGATGGAGCATTTTTGGTGCCACCTTGATTTCTTCCAGAAGCTTCTAGAAGCTTCTGGGTTATCTTGCTGATGTAGGCGCCATGTAGGATGAAAAAGTGGTGTGGTCCTTGCCATGTGGGCAAGGAATTGGGACCATACCTCTTCACACCCCCACTCACCAAGTCACTACAAGGATTCAGAATTTGGGGCAATCTCAAAATGCTTTAGAATCTGTTTATAAGAGTGGCCAGTTTTACGTTAAAGTTGGCTGTTAGGTAGTATTTAGGTGAAAAACTTGCTGTTAAGAAAAGGAGGCCATTTTTTATCAACTTTGGAGTAGGGGTGTTAATAGGGTTGTGTTTGCGAGTTGTCTGGTCCAACTCGTCACGACCCAAAAACCGTTTCAGGCACATGAACCCAAACCCGGCATGTATATTATCTGGGTTGACACGAACATGACCCGTTTGACCCGAATTTTTTTTTTAATTTTTAAATTTCTACATATCCAAGATTTGTTAAAACTAACATAAATTTCAATAAACCATAGAATAAATTTACATCAAGTTTAAGCGTTTTCTTCTTCCCACTTTGAGTACGTACTACGTAAAGCAATTCATATATATATATATATAGGTAAAGAGTATTGTACAATATTGCTTATCGTACATTACGTACGCTTCAATCTCAGCCGTCAGATCATCTTCCCGCATTTTAAAATTGCATGTTTTTTTTGTACCAATTTCGCATGTGATAATTTTGATGAAATAGCATGTTGTTTATTTATAACAATTTCGCATGTGATAATTTTTTATGAATTCGCATGTTGTTTTTTGTACCAATTTCGCATGTGATAATTTTGATGAAATAGCATGTTGTTTTTTTGTAACAATTTCGCATGTAGTAATTTTGATGAAATCGCATGTTAAAAAACCAACATGCGAAATTGTTACAAAAAAACAACATGCGAAGTCAATGCGGGAAGATGATCGGACGGCTGAGATTGTAGCGTACGTAATGTACGATAAGGGCATTTGTACGTTAACCTAACCCTATATATATATATATATAGAGAGAGAGTCGGGATTTGGAGAAAACGGTAGAAAGTGTGAGGACGGTGAGAACGCATATGGATCGTCCGATTAAAACAAACTATGGACTAGATTGGCGCGGTGGCGTTTTCGTAAATAACATCAATTTTATTACGTGGACGCGCCTCATTAAGGGTAAAAGCGTCTTTACACCTCTATACCAAAACGCCATACTGATGAATAGAACGTCATTACGGACCAAATCACATCGCTATATAAACAAAAAACATCATAAAAACACATCCCCATAACCTGAAACGCCATATTTTCTACTATATACCATTCAACTTCCAAACGCCAAAATCCCCAAAACATCAAACACAACTACTCAAAAATGCCATATTTTCTACTATATATCATTCATCTTAGAAAACGCCAAAACACTCAAACATCAAAAGATTCCAAAAGATCGACGGCTCTTTCAGATACACTATTTCCTCAGTAAAACGCCAAAAAAATGCCAAATATCGTTTCTTGTATATTCAAAATATTGTTCTATGCCAAAGTGTCGGATAATGCATTCTTCCATGAGGTGTTGTGACTCAAATAACATTTTGCTGCATGAGATGGACAAATCATAAACAAAAAGATGTTGGGGTCAAACTTATGCCATTTTCTGTGTTTTGTTCTTGATGAATATTTTAATGGCATAAAAAGACGAATGACACTACTGGGTTGTTTGAAGATACATATTAAAAAAAAAAACTCATGTCATTTTTTCTTTCCAAACGACCACAAACACACAAGCATGGCTAAGCCAAACCACCAGCGAACATGATTCAAAAGAAGAAAGAGACAGATGACAGTGAAGATTTGGAAGATGAATTGTTTTTATTTTTATTTTTTTAATTTTCTTTTTCTGTTGTTTGCTATGTATTTTTTAACTTAGAATAAAAAATACATTATCTTAATAAAACGCCAAACAGTCATAATACATGTGAAAACGCCATAAATGGAGTAAAAACGCCAAAACTCCCAAACTATAATGAAAGTAATTTGCAGAAGTATTAATTAAAAAAAGCAAAAAATGGAAAAAAACGCCAAAAACTACTTAAATCCATTCAAAAACGCCAAACCTGAAAAGCTGAACAAAAAAAACAGAAAAAATACACAGTAAACTGAAAAGACGGCTACTTTATTAATATCATTTATTATAAATAAAATCCCGCCTAAACTACGTGCCAAAAACATCCTATAAAGAGAGACTTCCCTGCACAAACAACTTATCACAAAACCAGAAAAAAAACGCCATATTCCCTAGAAACCATTCACTTTAAAAACGCCAAAAAAAATACTTAAAAAAGCCATAGATGCAAAACCTCGATTATGCTATATTGAGTATTAATCTGAATGAAGTTTCACTAAATGGATTCTTCTCTGAGTTAGGTATCTCTATAATCTTTTGTTGAATGAGATGGACAAATATTCAAGACAAAGAGACTGATGACACTGATATGACATCATGTCACTTTGTTCTTGATGGATATATGGATGGCATGAAGGGATCAATACATTAGAGCAGGCGTTGGTCTTCAACATGTCATCAAACAAGTATATATCCACCCACCATAAAGGATGCCACAAAAAATAAGCATCTTCAAAAGACGGCCGTTATGTAGGAAAATAAGGATCTACGTAAGGCATTCAAAAACAGCTTAAAAATGTCAAAAAGGTTAAAGTAGAAGAGGCTGATGACAGTGAAGATTTGAATGAGAAATTAGATTATAATTTTTAATTTTTTTTCATTTTCTATTGTTTGTTATGTAATTCTTTGTTGTTTATCATCTAATTCTCTGCTATTTTAAAAAAAAAAATTGAGTATAAAACGCCAAAAACTACAAACACCAAAACGCCTGATAGTTTGAAAACTGTGAGAACGAATGCTAGCAAAGTACGAGGTTGCTATATAAAACGCCAAAAACGCAAACAAAGTATTACTGGAAAAATCAACACTAATTGACAGATGAAAATTTAAAGAAAACAGTAAAATAAAGAGACGGTATCATTTATTGCCAAAAACATTATAGTTATATTAATACCACTACATGAAAAATTGAAAATTGCTTATCTTTTCAAAACGCCATAATTGACTGTCACATTATAGGCCTGTATCCTAAATGGCAAAATACTTGATATAATAAAATCAAGAAAATTACTGATGTTTTTTACATTAAAAGCCTGCATCCTGATCTAAAAAACAATAAAAACGCCAAAACAATACTTAAAACGCCAAAATATTTACTATAATTCTGATCTAAAAACAATAAAAACGTCGCGTATTTAATAAACGCCAAAAAATGGAAAGATGAAGGGGCACGCGTTAATAAAAAAGAAATATGAAAGGACAAAAAAGCCCATCCGCCCTTCTCTAAGCGGCGTGACACGTGTTAGGCCAGGAAGCGTTCTCACCGTTCTCACACTTTTGAGCGTTTTCTCCTGATCCCGTTTCTATATATATATATATATATATATATATATATATATATATATATATATATATATATATATATATATATATATATATATATTTAATATAAAGTTTACTGCCCAAATGTTCAATGGAATCACTATAACTTTAGTAGTTTACTTTTACGTCATGTGTAGTCATAAAGCCCCTTGTGGGGCATTATGCGACAAGTGGTGGATTGTGTAAGAGATGGGCTTTATATAACTTGAGTGTGTAGTGTGGTTATATATGTATAGGCTTTATATATATGTATGTAAGTATATGTGTGTGAGTGGGAAATGATTGATCATGCCGTGAAATGCATCGCGGGAGGGGAAAAATTACCCCATAGCGCCTGTCGTAGTGGTGTTGGCGGCGCTATGGGGACGTTATGCCCAATTTTGCCGTCATATGGTGTCCCATTACACAAGACTTTAAAGTAAAACACCCCGGTTATATATACCATCACAACACTACTAGAAAATCTAAAACTTCTTACACCAGTTTTCGTAGGAAATGCGTCATAAAACTGGCTTTTCTACGCATTTATGACAAACACCTGATGTAGGAAAACACCTCGTAGGAAACCCGTTTTCAACGCATTTCCTACTCAACTTCCTACACATTTTCTACGAAACTACTTCGTCGCAAATTGCTACGAATCTCCTACAATATATTTAATTATTATCTTTTAGGATTTATTTTTTTAGCTACACGTTTCCAACCAACAAAAAAAATTAACAAATTTTAATACAACATTATTTGTGACCCACTTCCGACAAATAAATTAGAAGTGTTGTTACAAATTTCCGAGGAAACTAAGTATTTTTTGTGATCCACTTCCGACAAATAAATTAGAAGCGTTGTTACAAATTTCCGAGGAAACCGAGTATGTTTTGTGACCCAATTCCAACAAATAAATAAGAAGGGTTGTTACAAATTTCCGAGGAAACTGAGTCAGCATTTGTGACAAATTTCTGACAAAATAAAAAAAGGTCTTCTATTCTTTACCGTTTTCCGACAAAGCTTTTTATGTTGTGACACACTGCCGATGTATAAGAAATAACTTCGTTATTTTGGTTGTGACACATTTCCAACCACCTAATTTTTAAATAAAAAAATTGCAAAAAATAATTATTATTTCTGCATTTCTCTGGCAAAAAATTCCAGAAATAATCTGTAATACCAAAAACCTGTTTTACAAAATTCACCGAAGTTACAATGACATAAATTCAAAAATTATGCGTCACAACGCAAGTTCCAATATGTTTAAACCGTAAGCTAATACAATTCAACGTAATTCCAAAAAAGATATTAAAAACTACAACGAATTAGAGGGAGGACGTCAATTCTTGATAAATTATCGAAGGGACGCAGAAGAGAGTATGATAAGAGAATAATAATATTACTGAAAATGAGAGAGATATGAAAGATCCTTTGATTAGAAGTAGAATCAGGTGATGAAATTGTATGACTCTCATTTCATAAAGAGGAATGAAGATTATTTGTAAAACTCAAGACTTGCTAAAATATCTGAGAATAATTGCTACTTATAGAAAATAAATCTACACATTGACCCTCTGAATTTTCCACTTTAATTAAATTGATACTTCTGGTAAATTTGGAAGCACATATAAAAAATCAAGTGGATATATATCTTGACTTTGGAAGCAATCTAACGAAGAGTTCACAAGGTTAGATTCTGAACGAGAGAATCTTAACAATATTACGAGCGAGAGCATGATACTCTACCTTAGAGCATGTGTAGTGGTAATGTGACTGGGCGTGAAGTTGTGCACACATAATAAAGATGGTGTCCCATAATGCCCCGTACACTCACCTTGGGGCGTGATTTTCAGACAATGGGTGTTGGCGTGATTGTGAAAACCCCGAGTGAGGGGATTGATCTTGAAAGGAGAGTTTGATGGCACATGTCACATAACCCCCCAAGGGAAGGGTATTATCATAATGCCCCACTACACATAGTCTTAATATTAGGCCATGTGTAGTCATAAAGCCCCTTTGGGGTGTTATGCGACACGTGGCGCGCCACGTCATAAAGGGGCTTTATGAGGCGTTATATCACTAGCGCCCGTAGTCATAAAGCCCCTAACCACTATTACCTAATCATTAATTTTTATCTTTATTAATTATTTAAAAAAACACTTTTCTATTTTGAGGGGGTATGGTCCCAAAAAGCCGCGCAGAACAATCAGATCGTGCGCTGAACCATACTCCTTATTCACTAATGTGATTACTCTACAGACCCCGCGTGAACTACTTAGTCAATACCTAAGCCGCGCGCAAGGTCAAAGCAAGACATAACATCAGGTTTCACACTTAGCATCCTGAATAAGAGCCCTCAACCCAAGAACCTTACGCCGACTACTTGGACACACACCGAAGGTCGCGAGAGGGTAGCGGCACAGGGCCATTTCAGGAAACATCAAAGGTACAAGTGGCAAAAGAATGAGCCACTCAGCGTCCAGTAGGCTGTACCCAATCGTGCTACACGATTAACGATCCTGCAGGAGACAAAAGGTACACAAGGATGCCTACGTGGCACCAATCAGGAGGCGGCGACAACTGCCCCACAATCTCCACTCACCTGCTAATGTCAGAAGGACAACAAGGTCGACAACCCGGACACGTGGCTCAAATCAAGGTGCGCCAGCACAGAGGATCTTCTAGAAGTCACAACGGTCGACACCATAGAGAGAAAGAGGATATTCCTTGGTGTCGCCTTCTGGCCCAAGGCCCATCAGCCCATATCCTCCTACACCACTCCGGTTATAAATAGGGACCTTCATACACAGGTTAAACATTCTGCTCTCTATAATCTCACTCTTAACACACACTTATTTTCCTACAAAGCAGTTACTTATTCTCACGTCGGAGAGTGGTTAAGAGACCCCCATATTCCCCTCTTAACGAGCTTAACGGGGTGCTACTGTTTTGCAGGAAGGATCACACTCAAGCTCAGGAAGGATTAAGAAGATTAACCCTCATGTTTGAAACATAAACCCAACTAATAAACCTAAAATTAGTTCCGTGTTTCTTCATTGGCGCCCACCGATTTTTTACAATCACTTTATCTTCTTTTTTCTGAGTTTTTCTGTTCTCTCGATCATGGCTGGTCAGGGAATACCCGATTTCGGTTTCGGTACACACTCTAACGTAGGAGTGGGGGAGGACAACTCGCACGTCCAACTCCAACCTACTGATGAGTTAGTCGAAGGCGAAGCAACAAACACTGGGGACCCCGCACGAGTATCACTTGCATCACTCAAATGGGTACCCCAGCAAGCAATATCGTTGGTCCGTCAAACTCAGCTCTAAACCCGAACATTTCGGCGTTATTAGGGCTACCAGAAGGCGAAACCTTAGCTTCCTGGTATGCCAAGCAGATTGCCACTATAAATGTTGCTTATCAGTCTTTGAGCGCACAACAAGCGATTCTACAAACGGAACCATCCTTGGTTACACCTCCGGGTCCAACGCAGGGGGCGCGCCACACACCCCCCCCCAGCAAAACATACAAAGGCAATTCAACAGAACTCCTCCCCAAAGAAGACCAAGCGTGCACGACATGCGCGACACATACGGGGAGACAGGCAGTTACTATGACCATTCATCTAATGTGCAACACAGGCGTCCAGTTCACAGCCGGCTAGGGCCGCGCAACATGAACAGAGTGGGATGACACAGATCCCGATGATCCTACTTGGCAAGAAGATGAAGGTTCTTCAGTTTTCAACCGCTTGCAAATAAATCATGAGTTTTACAGACCAAGGCCGCGCGCCGTCTACAATGAAGCAGCAGATAATGATTTTAGTCTTGTCTATAGACCAGCTGAAGCTGCTGAACACTCAAAGTTTATCCGAAGCATCGCTCTAGCCCCGCTAGAAAAAGCAAAGCTGCCACAAACTGTGGGGAAATTCAACGGCCTTACTGACCCAGATGATCATGTAAGAGTATTCACAAGTGTTGGTGTTCTAGGACAACGGACCATGCCAATGTGGTGCCATCTGTTCGTCCAAACTTTAACAGGGGCTGCTCGCACGTGGTTCGACAGCCTCCCATCTGGAAGAATCAAGTCATGGGTCGACTTTAGAGATCAATTTGTAGCCCATTTCAGCCAGCAGAGACGTTATCAGCGTGACACGTCCGAAGTAACAGACATCTGGCGCAGAGAAACGAGGGGTTAGAAGATTTCATCACTCGCTTCAACAAGGAGTGTTTAGAGATTGGAGGAGTCAGCGAAGACCTAATGCGCGCCCACATCAAAAAGGCCATCCGTTGTGATAGTCTAATCAGGACTGTCACAGGAAAAGACAGTATGCCCAAAGAATGGGACAAACTCATGGCAGCAGCAAAGATTGTTGCGCAGACGGAAGAATCATTGGCAGGACCAAAAACTCTTACACTGAAGATCGTTTTTCAAGAGTGAACTCGCGCTACAATGGCAGGCACGACAGAAACAGGAACCCTGGCTGGAAAGCAAGCCAGTCCAGCGGTTATGATGAGAGACCTCGCTTTAAAGAAGATGCGCAAGAGACAATTGACCGCATCGGCTATCGCAAGGTCATCAAGAATGAAAACCGAGAGAAGCATTGGACTCCGCTCATTAAAACACCTAAAGAGGTGCTCATGACGGAGGTCCATGACTTTAAGGCTCCAAATCCTATGACAAACAAGAAAGGGCAAGACCCGAATCTTTACTGCGATTTCCACAAAGATACAGGTCATTTGACAGATGGCTATATTAGTCTAAGGCAGGAGATTGAGAAGGCATTGAAGAGCGGCAAATTATGCCATCTGCTTAAGAACGTGCGCAAGGAAACACGCCAGATTTAAAGAAACGATGAAGGAAACCAGAAGAAGGTTAGGCGACTGGAAACTCACATGGTCAATGGACCAAGACATAGCGCGAGGAACAAGGGCAAGCGCCCATTCGAACCAGCATAGCAGGAACAACAAGTTATCTTTCTGGTAGTGCGCGGGGGACCACGCGCCACGCGCCCCGTTGTCATTACCGGCATCATAGGCCACTATGAAACAGAATACGTCTTCATCGATCCAGAAAGCACAGCTAACATCATCTATTAACAATGTTTCAACCAGTTTGATCCAGAAGACAAAGCGCGTCTCGAGCCTGTTGATTATCCTCTATCCGGATTCTGCAATGAGACAGTCTTCCCATTGGGCCAAATCAGCTTCCTTGTCACGCTTTCTGACGGGAAGCATTCAAGAACTACGAACGTCAACTTCATGGTGATGCCAGCCAAGTCAAGACATGACGTTCTAATTGGAAGAGAGACACAAGGAGAGATGAACATGGTAACCTCCACACCCCACTCAGCCATTGGCTTCCCAACTGAAACAGGGGTGGCGATTATCTACTCAAAGAAGTAAGTAATGGTGACAGAAGATGCGCGCCCGGTCACAACAGCCAAGATCTCACCAACCGAACCAGTAAAATGGGTCATGAACCGCAAGTACCCAGAACAGACGGTGACGATCGGCCATGCAATCTCACCAAGTATCAGGACGCACCTCAAGCACTTATTGTTTAGAAACATGGAAATCTTCGCCTAGACCCTGTCTGACATGACAGGCGTCCCGCGTGACATCATTGAACATTGTTTGAATACTTATCCATCCTTCAAGCCGAAGGTCCAAAGAAAAAGCAGCCTAGGATCGGATAAGAAAAAGGCCATGAATGAGCAAGTTTGTGAACTGTTGAAGGCAGGAATACTAAGAGGGGTGCGCTACCAAAGCTGGGTTGCAAACCCTGTAATGGTCGAGAAGTCTACAGGAGGATGGCACATGTGTGTTTACTACACAGATCTCAATAAGGCGGGTCCCAAAGATTGCTATTCATTGCCTAAGATCGATAAGAAGATAGACTCTCTTGCACCTTTCAGGTGGAAATGTTATTTAGACTGTTACAAGGGATATCACCAAGCCCAGATGAAGCTGGAAGACGAAGATAAAACAGCCTTCCGCACTGACATTGGAATCTTCTGTTACACAAATATGCCCTTCGAGCTCAAAAATGCTGGCACAACCTACCAGTGATTAATGGACAGTATATTTGGTGATGACATTGGAAAGCATATCGAAGTATAAATTGACGATCTTGTGATCAAGAGTCCCGAAGAGGACCAGATGCTGAAAGATATAGAGAAGACGTTCAGTTCTCTAAGAAGCGTGAACATGAAGCTAAACCCAGCGAAATGTTCTTTTGGTATGGAGGAAGGCAAGTTTCTGGGTTTTGTGGTTACAAATGGAGGTTTCAAAGTTAACCCTGAAAAGGTTCAAGCCATTGAGCGGATGCCATCGCCACGCACAATCAAAGAAATGCAATGATTAGCAGGACGCTTAGCCGCGCTCAATTGTTTTTTGTCAAATCACGCAACAAAGTCTTATCCTTTCATCAGTACGTTGCGCAACTGCGTAAAAAAGCAAGAATTTAAATGGACACCAGAAGCGGAAGTAGCCTTCCAACAGATGAAAGAGTGCTTGATCAAGCTCCCTACTTTAACCGCGCCATTCGAGAATGAACCATTCATTTTGTACTTGTCATCTTCAGACAAGGCAATTGGGTCGGTATTATTGGTAGAAAGGGATGGAGTCCAAACTCTGATCTACTATGTTAGTAGGGTGCTCACCGATCCGAAAACAGGCTATTCAACTATGGAGAACTTAGTGCTCGCGCTACTACACGCCTCCAGGAGGTTACGCAGGTATTTCACTGGGCATATCATCACTGTACTCACTAACTTCCATATTAGCACCATCTTGCAAAAACCAGAGAAATCAAGCCGTTTGGCGAAGTGGGTAATTGAACTGGGAGGCCACAACATTCTGTATAGGTCGCGCCCAGCTATCAAAGTCCAAGTATTAGCAGACTTCATCACTGAAGTCCCAGAAGACAAGATCAAGGAATGTGAAGCAGTAGATACTCCCATCAAAGATACATTGGATGAATTATGGTTGTTATTCATCGATGGAGCCTCAAATGAAAACGGCGCAGGAGCTGGTTTGCGCCTCGTCAGTCCAGAAAAGCATGAGTTCACCAATGGCATCAAGTTGGATTTCAAAAATACCAACAATGAGGCAGAATATGAAGCATTTTTGGCAGGCTTGCGCCTGGCCATCAAGATGGGGGCACAGAATTTAAAAGTGCATGTCAACTCTCTCCTGATCGCGAGTCAAATCAATGGTTTGTATGATGCAAAGGGTGAGGTCATGGCTTTATACTTAGAACAAGCAAAAGAGCTACTCCAAAAGTTCAAATCATACAAGGTTGTTCATATCAACCGATCAGAAAACAAGCCAGCTAACGCGCTAAGCAAGCTTACTTCAACAGCATTCCAACACCTCGCCAAAGATGTAAGAATTGAAGTCCTGAAAAACCCGTCTGTATTACTGCGTTAGGTGAATGTCATAGAGATAGGGCCACCTTCTTGGATGACCCCTATCATTCAATATCTTCAAGAGGGGATCCTCCCAGAAAACAAGGCGGAAGCTAGAAAAATACAGAACAAGGCGCTGTTTTACGAGATGAACGGGGGCATTCTTTACCGGAGATCTTTTTTGGGACCACTACTACAGTGTGTAGACCCCCAAGATGCAAGCTATCTGATAAGAGAAATTCATGAAGGCATCTGTGGAATACATGCGGGCCCGCGCATGGTTGTTGCAAAGATAATGAATGCAGGTTATTATTGGCCAGGGATGCACGTTGACGCATTACATGAGTTACGCAAATGTGATGTCTGCCAAAGGCACGCGTCAAAGACCCTGCACCCAAAGAATGATCTGATTCCAGTATCCACAGCTTGGCCCTTCCAACAGTGGGGGATTGGCATGGTGGGACCATTCCCTGAAGCCCCAGGCGCTGTAAAGTTCATAATTGTTGTTGTTGATTACTTCACTAAGTGGGTGGAGGCAAAGGCCCTTTCTTTAACCTCCGCAATGATGGTGCGAAAATTTATCTGGGAGCACATCATTTGCAGATTTGGCCTCCCACTCAAGATCGTGACTGATAATGGCACCAATTTCACCTCTGAAGACCTTCAAAAATGGATGAAAGAGCTGAACATTGAGCACACTTTCTCTTCCGTTGCGCACCCTTAGGGCAACGGTCAAATAGAAAGTGTCAACAAAAGCATTGTTGAAGGGATAAAGGCCCGTCTGGGCACCAAAAGAAGAGGATGGGTTGATGAGCTTCCTAGCATTTTGTGGGCTCATTGAACCATGCCAAAAACAAGCAACGGCGAAACCCCGTTTAGCCTTCTTTACGGCTCAGAGGCGGTTATCCCAGTAGAAATAGGCCTCCCCTCGCCGCGCTTATCAGCAGTCAACAAGATTGATAACGTGGCAGAGCGCCGTTTACACTTGGACCTACTCGAATAGAGGCGCGAGATCGTGCGAATCAAAGAGGCCAAGTACAAGACCCAGCTGGAGCGATACTACAATGCGAGGGTGCGCATCTGTACGTATACCCCAGGAGAATATGTGTTCAGGGACAACGAAGCCTCTAATGAGCGCCCTGGAAAACTAGCACCAAAATGGGAAGGCCCATACTTGGTTCATGAAGTGCTAGGAAAAGGGGCGTACAAAATGCGCACTTTAGATGGCCATATCATCCCGCGCACATGGAACGCGAAACAACTGCGCAAGTGCTACATGTGATTACCCTAAGTGTACGACTGGCCACGCGCCTTTTCAATTAGTTATGATTGGCCATGCACCTTTTTACTTAACTATGTCGGCCACGCACCCTTTTTTAGTGATGTATGTTGGCCATGCGCCTTTTCTTTTCAATTAATACAAACGTTGGATACGTTTTATGATATGTCATCCTATGTCTTCTACGTTACAAATGCATGTTAAACTTTTTATTAGCACGAAAACACTTCAGTAAATTACGAGCTCTTGAGTTAAGCCTACAAGGTCCTCCACGAACAAAGCATGAGACCGGGCAATAATACTCATAAACGAGCCACACTTACATTTATTCGAGCTAATTTAACCAAAGTTCCTAACAACAATGCAATAATTGTAACTTGACAAAATAAAAAGTAAACTTAGATTCCATTAACAGAAAGCTCACACGCGTAACGTTTACAAGCTTGAAAATATGAAATATTTCAACCCAAAAGTCTACACATCCTATCACCTATTCATTACCACCGTTACCATCACCGCCCGCTTCCTCCTCTTCATCTGTTAACTCCATAGTCTCTAGAGTATCAATAATGTACTTCAGTCATGCACTCCAATCATCATGTTTTAACGCATCGATGACCAAATCCATAACAGGTAATGAAAGATGGTCATAAACTTCTTCGGCGCGAGAAAGCATAGAGTCAGCTTGATCAGACACTGAGCAATGACGAGTATCGAAATGCTGGCCAAGCGCCTTTTCGACATGCTAAGCACACTCTAGATAGCCATCGCGATGCCCCACGGCACGCGCGGCATCCATCAGTGCGGCAACCGCTTCAGCCAACTCAGTAGCGTTTAATATGGAGTTGGCAATCTATACAAAAGGAAATCATGAAAACAAGTTAGCAATAAATAAAACCTAAGGCAAAAGAGGAGAAACTCACTGCAGTTACTCCTCTACTGCGCATCCATTCGGACTCAGAAACAAACGTATCCACGATCGTTTGGGCCTCAGCACAATTATTTTGAGCCACATTCAGGGCGGAAGTACTGTTGTCGCGCGCCTCCACGTCCGCGATCTTTGCCTCTTTGGCGGTTTCAGCCTTCACCCTTTCGGCTTCAAGATCTATTTCTAACGATTCATTCTTCTCGTGAGCCTCAAACAATCGACGCTTTAGCTCCGCAATCTCCACGTCCTTCGCAGCCAAATCCTTATCCCTGTTCTCACCCCGCACATTCAGCTCAGCCTGTAAGTCGTGAAAGGAGAAGTTAGAAATATTTCGACAAGTAAAGCTACATAAGAGGAAAAAGAGTTAGTCTGTTGAACCTCAACACGCTCTTTGTCTGCTTGAGATTCCTCAACCTTCCCTTTCATAGTGGCAATTTTAGCCTCGAGGTTGGTAATTTTGGAGCGTGCAGCATACATGCGCTTGTTGTCATTCTCACATACCTTTTTCCACTCCGCGCGCTCCTTAGACAGCAGCTCTTCAGCAGTTTGGAGCTAAACTAAGGATAGTTCCGCGGAATGCCTCCGTGGTGCGCCACGTTTATAAGGGTCCTTGGCTAGACCCGAAGTGAGGTCATATATTTTCCGAGCGGGATGTTTTGCATCCCATGTTGCACCGTCGGAGAGCATCATCCAAAATCGAATCAATGACCTTCATGTAATTGACCGGGTCATCGTCCTCTACTCTCTTCCCAACTCCAAACTTCACTTCCTTATCCCCAAACTTCAAAGTAAGTGTTCCGTCATTCATGTCTACCACTGCTTGTGCGGTGGCTAGAAATGGCCTCCCTAGTATGAGGGGCACTTCGGTGTCCTCTTCCATATCTAGTATGACAAAGTCGGCCGGGTAGACGAAATTGTCGACTTTGACCAATAGATTTTCAGCGACACCTTGTGGGTATTTGACGGATCTGTCGGCAAGTTGTATACTCATCTTGGTAGGGCTCGTTTTTCCTAGGCCGAGTCGTTTGAACATTGATGCAGGCATGAGGTTAATGCTAGCCCCAAGGTCGGCTAGTGCATTACGAACGGGGGATCCCCCATAGAGCAAGGAATTGTGAAGCTTCCAGGATCAATCTTTTTTTGTGGGAGTTTGTTGAGTACGAGGGCGGAGCATTCTTCGCCTAAGTTAACTAATTGCAATGATTCAATTTTCCTTTTTTGAGTGAGGAAGTCCCTCATGAATTTTGAGTATTTAGGCATTTGAGTTAGGACTTCGATAAAAGGAATATTAACATGCAATTGTTTTAGTAGATTTTCAAATTTTGCGAAGTGCTCATTGGTCTTTTGACGAATTAACCTACCGGGGTATGGAACCGGGGGAGAATTGGTAGGCTCTTGAATTAGAGGAGAAACTTTCTCTTGAGGAGTTGTGCTTCCCTTAGTTGGCGGTGGTGGAGCTTCTTCCGAACCCACGGTGCGGTTTCTTAACGTTATGAGATGGACTTGTGCTTTTGGGTTTGTTTCGGTATTACTTGGTAACGCGCCTTGTGGTCTCTCGGAGAAATTTTGAGCTAATGGATTTATTTGTCTTTCAATGTTTTGTATACTAGCTTGTTGATTTCTAAAATTCGATTCCAATTGTTGAAATCGATCCGAGTTTTTCTTTTCAGTGTCGGAGATGAGGCGAGATACAGTATCTTCAAGCCTTTCTCGTCCTCCTTGTTGTTGAGGGAAATTTTGTGACTCATTTCTTGGTTGTTGAAAGTTTGTTCGTTGGTTTAGGCTTTGTTGGTTACTACTATTGTCGGGTTCTCTCCAACCAAGGTTAGGGTGGTTACGCCATCCTTGGTTGTAGGTACCCGTTGGAGGACCCGACGGCCTAGGTCTATTATCAATGTAGTTTACCGACTCTGGTTGATCAGCTGTTTCTTTCATACAATTCCAATTTTCATGTGGCCCACCACACCCTTCACAAGCCATAACCGAGACCGTTTTTGTCATTTCTAACTTTTTTTTTTTGAAGAAAGGGCCTCGATTTGGGCTTGTAAAGAAGTGCTTTCATCAACCTTATGGGCGCCCGGGGCAATAGATTTATTGCCTCGGGGAGTGTGCCACTGAAAATTGGTTAGAGCAATTTCCTCAATTTGATTGTATATTTCATGTGGGCGACGATTACCTAAAAGTCCCCCGGAGCTAGAGTCAAGTGTTTGTCTTGTGTGTGGCAACAACCCATTGTAAAAAGTGGATACTTGTTGCCATATCGCAAGACCGTGATGAGGACACTTTCGCAATAGCTCCTTGAACCTTTCCCAAGTTTCATATAAGGATTCCCCATCCTCTTGTGAATATGTATTAATTTCAGTCATTAATTTAGCCGTTTTAGCAGGAGGGAAATACTTATATAGAAATTTTTGGGCTAGTTCATCCCAGGTGTTTACCGAACCAACTGGGAGGGCGTTGAGCCAAGCTTTTGATCGGTCTTTTAGTGAAATTGGAAACATTCGAAGGCGGATGGCGTCATTTGATGCTCCATTGATCCGAAAGGTATCACATATTTCTAAGAAATTAGTAATACGTAGATGGGGATCCTCATCCGCAAGCCCATGGAAGGTTGCGGAGTTTTGAAGCATTTGTATCAAATGTGGCCGAAGTTCGAAATTGTTAGCTTCAACATTCGGTGCATTGATAGCGGCGGCGAGATTACCCACGGTGGGTCGTAGGTAATCCATGAGGGTACGTTGGTCCGCCATTGGAAGTGGGTCCCCCGAAACCTTCTCTTAGTTTTTAGCTTTAAGTCTTTTTCTTAGAAAGCGTTCGGGTTCTTCTAGAGGTTCTTTTATGTCTACTAGAACTGGAGCTCATACACTACGTAGAAAGTTCGGATGTGGTGTCTGGTTCCAAGTCATGCAATAAAAATAGAAAAGAACGTTGGTCAGAAAGTTGACCACGGCCCCGTGCTCAGTGAACACGGCCCGTGGTCAGAGATACAGCAATTGTTTTCCAGATCCCTGTTACTGGAAAGTTGGACACGGCCCCGTATTGCACCGACACGGAACCGTGTTGCACCGACACGGCCCCGTGTTGCACCGACACGGCCCCGTGTTGCACCGACACGGCCCCGTGCTCAGCTCTCTGTAACTTGGAAAATAAAAACTGCCAGTGACACTATTGGGCACGGCCCGTGTCCGACCAGGCACGGCCCGTGCTGAGCTCTGCAGAAGCTGAAAAACTAAGAAAATCCTAAAAAAATAAAAATAAAATAGAAAAAATGATTAGGCCGCTGATTCCTAACTTTCTTAAAATCCCTATGTCCCCGGCAGCACCGCCAAAAACTTGATGCGTGTCAGTGTGTATATAATTTAGGTGTATATTTTAACCCAGTAGTTTGAGTCAGCAAGGATACAATCCTAAAGGGTCGGATTATTGAAAGATAATAATTAAGTTATTAATGCATAATGTGGTAGGCCCCTCTTTTGAAGGTGACGTTACCCTCGGCTAAGTAGTCTGAGTCAGCAAGGATACAGTCCTAAGTAGCCGGGTTAAAGTTTTAATAGTAGTTTAACTTATGAGGGGGTCAAAGAGTTGGGACCCCCGCCATCCAATACCGTTGGGTATTGAAGGAGGTCCTACTAAATTTGACCCAGGTCCTTTGCAGGATCTATACACTGAACAATGGCAAGACTCTTACCAAACCGTTCTCTTAACCCCCGACCAGGTAGCCAACATACCTCCATATAGACCGTGGTGATATGAATGGTGAAAATCTTTTATTTTATATGGACAGTAAAATAATGCCAAGACACCACGGACAAATGATAAGGAAGAATCGCCTTCAACATAAGAAACTAGTAATTAAAGTCATTAATACAAAACCAATTAAAAAGTGAAAAAAATTAAAAATAAAAAGTATTATACTAAACACTTGTTTTCACCAAGTGATGTAAGAGACTTAGGCAAACATGGCCTTTGATTGTCAAGAACTCTTACGATCAATCTTGGATCCCGAGATGACTCACACACTCTATGATGGACAATGGATGATGGTGGTGGATGATGGTGGTGGATGATGGTGTTGTGATGGTGGTGGGTGGTGGGTGAAGTGTGAGAGAGGTGGCGTGCCAAGGGATGAGTTGCAAGAGCTCCAAGCACTCCTATTTATAGGCTGAACAGAAGCCTGGGCACGGCCCCGTGTCCATCCGAGTCTCTCTCTTCATTAATTGCAATTCGCAATTTCATTAAATGCGTCTGCAACAGTTGACCACGCCCCCGTGTCCGCTGAGCACGGCCCCGTGGTGGGCAGTAGAAGCTTCTATCACTTTGTCTTTTCTGCTGACACTTGGGCACGCCCCCGTGCTCACTGAGCACGGGGCGTGTTCAGCCTTCTGCCTTCTTGTTTTGCTTTGGGAAGATGCTGTCCGGAGGTCGGGCATGCCACGTTTGTTCCTTTTCTTGTATTTATGTTGGATTTGGCTGTATTTTTGCTTCTTTTATTCATTTGAGCTCATTTAATCCTGAAAATACAAAAGGAAGACAAAAGCACACTTTTTCCAACATTAGTACTAAAAAGGGTTAGTTTTATGCCACAACTGATGTAATTTATATGTTGCATTTTGTGCACATCAAATACCCCCACACTTGAATCTTTGTTTATCCTCAAGCAAAACTCTTTATAATGTGGCTTTTTCACTCCCAAATGGAATGTGTAGAAGAGAAGGTTTTTGGACTTGTCATAGAGTGTCGGGATTTCCAAGATTCTTTATTTAAGTTTTATTTTTATTTATTTACAATCCTATTCGTCATGATTTATTAAAAACGTTTCATAAGATAAATTACTTATTAGGGCATAACATGCCTTTTTTAAAATTTCATTTATATACAAGTTCACATACCTCACGGGGGATCACTCAACACTCGGCCGAAGGTGTATTTTTAGTGAATCACTCGAGAGCGGCATGGAACTTACTCCTACCATAGGCTTGCCAAGCAATCAATCCTCTTCCTTTTTAACTTTATACCTTTGTAAATATCAAGAGGACTTTTTGGGTGAAGGGTTAGGCTTGGGCTAAAGGTGGGTGGTTGGGTTAGTGGTTAGTAAAAGGGCGAAAAGCGTAAAAAGCATCGGTTTTTTTAAAGACTTTTTATTTTTCACAATTTTATTTTTATTTTGATGAACCATTTCTTTCAAACAAGGTTAATTTTGATGAACTTGTTTGT
This sequence comes from Helianthus annuus, assembly GCF_002127325.2. Taxonomy (NCBI): domain Eukaryota; kingdom Viridiplantae; phylum Streptophyta; class Magnoliopsida; order Asterales; family Asteraceae; genus Helianthus; species Helianthus annuus. The sequence continues at coordinate 44,799,634 of NC_035438.2, forward strand.
TTATTTGGTTTCATCAACGATATTTTTTTAAGTCATAAGAAAAACCGAGCTTTGTTACTAAAAGAAAGGGTTAAAATAAAAAGGTTTAGGCGGGTAAAAAGGGTGATTGTTTTGGGTTAAGAAATGAAAAGGTTTAGGCTCAAATGGGTTAACAACGGGGATTTTTGGGTAGGTGGTAAAAAAATGAAAAATAATTGTGTAGAAAGAAAAAAGGGTTAGTCCTAATGCCTCCATCATTTACTTACTCGGGTTTAAGTTGGTAAGGACCGGGAATGTATTGTCATGGCAAGTTCTAGAGTCGTACGAACCAAGCGGCTATTCACACAAGAAACGAAAAATGAGCATTTAGTGTAAAGATATGTATTTGTATGCTCAATAAAGGCTCAAAACTCACTTTTGTGGGAATGGGTTTTTATGTGATCAAGTATATATAATCAAATTTTAACTAAGCTTGTCATGTCGTTTCATAATTTTCTTATGTTGGTTCTTTTTATCACGACGCTATCGGTTGTAAACTTGTAAAAATATAACCTTGTTAGAACTTGAAATTTCCAACTTAAACTTAGACAAGTAAAAAAAAATTTGAAAAAAAATTTGGGGTGATTAGAGGTACCAATAGAGTTTTGTGTAAGGCTTGTTAATTAGGACTTGCAAGATTCAAAGTTTTAGTATCCCCCCCCCCACACTTAAATTACACATTGTCCTCAATGTGTCCCAAAAATAAGTTTTTAGGTTGATTGAATGTGTAAAAGGGTGTTAAAAGCAAAATTTTATGTTACTGGCACTCTGGACACGGCCCCGTGGTGACCGGGCACGACCCCGTGTTCAGGTGCCAGTGACAAAATTTAATAAAGAGGAACAGAAGCCTGGACACGGGGGCGTGTTCAGTGAACACGGTCCGTGTCCAGTTACCTGAACTGGGCGATTGCTGCAGATTGTGCAGCACGGGGCCGTGTTGGGCGGACACGGCCCGTGCTGATCTTGCTGTAATGAAGAAATTTTTGTCGGATGGCCCTGTTTTTGTGCATGGGGTGATGTTTCTCGTTTCCCTTGTTATCCTTGACCATCCCGAGTGTGTTTTAGTCCTGCAAATTAAACTAAAAATTAATCTAAGCTAAACTAAGGATAGTTCCGCGGAATGCCTCCGTGGTGCGCCACGTTTATAAGGGTCCTTGGCTAGACCCAAAGTGAGGTCATATATTTTCCGAGCGGGATGTTTTGCATCCCATGTTGCACCGTCGGAGAGCATCATCCAAACTCGAATCAATGACCTTCATGTAATTGACCGGGTCATCGTCCTCTACTCTCTTCCCAACTCCAAACTTCACTTCCTTATCCCCAAACTTCAAAGTAAGTGTTCCGTCATTCATGTCTACCACTGCTTGTGCGGTGGCTAGAAATGGCCTCCCTAGTATGAGGGGGACTTCGGTGTCCTCTTCCATATCTAGTATGACAAAGTCGGCCGGGTAGACGAAATTGTCGACTTTGACCAATAGATTTTCAGCGACACCTTGTGGGTATTTGATGGATCTGTCGGCAAGTTGTATACTCATCTTGGTAGGGCTCGTTTTTCCTAGGCCGAGTCGTTTGAACATTGATGCAGGCATGAGGTTAATGCTAGCCCCAAGGTCGGCTAGTGCATTACGAACGGGGGATTCCCCGATCGAGCAAGGAATTGTGAAGCTTCCAGGATCAATCTTTTATTATGCGAGTTTGTTGAGTACGAGGGCGGAGCATTCTTCGCCTAAGTTAACTAATTGCAATGATTCAATTTTCCTTTTTTGAGTGAGCAAGTCCCTCATGAATTTTGAGTATTTAGGCATTTGAGTTTGGACTTCGATAAAAGGTATATTAACATGCAATAGTTTTAGTAGATTTTCGAATTTTGCGAATTGCTCATTGGTCTTTTGACGAATTAACCTACCAGGGTATGGAACCGGAGGAGCCTTGGTAGGCTCTTGAATTAGAGGAGAAGCTTTCTCTTGAGGAGTTGCGCTTCCCTTAGTTGGTGGTGTGGAGCTTCTTCGGAACCCACGGTGCGGTTTCTTAACGTTATGAGATGGACTTGTGCTTTTGGGTTTGTTTCGGTATTACTTGGTAACGCGCCTTGTGGTCTCTCGGAGAAATTTTGAGCTAATTGATTTATTTGTTTTTCAATGTTTTGTATACTAGCTTGTTGATTTCTAAAATTCAATTCCAATTGTTGAAATCGATCCGAGTTTTTCTTTTTTTAGTGTCGGAGATGAGGCGAGATACAGTATCTTCAAGCCTTTCTCGTCCACCTTGTTGTTGAGGGAAATTTTGTGACTCATTTCTTGGTTGTTGAAAGTTTGTTCGTTGGTTTAGGCTTTGTTGGTTACTACTGTTGCCGGGTTCTCTCCAACCAAGGTTAGGGTGGTTACGCCATCCTTGGTTGTAGGTACCCGTTGGAGGACCCGACGGCCTAGGTCTATTATCAGTGTAGTTTACCGACTCTGGTTGATCATCTGTTTCTTTCATACAATTCCAATTTTCATGTGGCCCACCACACCCTTCACAAGCCATAATCGAGACCGTTTTTGTCATTTCTAACTTTTTTATTTTTGAAGAAAGGGCCTCGATTTGGGCTTGTAAAGAAGTGCTTTCATCAACCTTATGGGCGCCCGGGACAATAGATTTATTGCCTCGGGGAGTGTGCCACTGAAAATTGGTTTGAGCAATTTCCTCAATTTGATTGTATATTTCATGTGGGCGGCGATTACCTAAAAGTCCCCCGGAGCTAGAGTCAAGAGTTTGTCATGTGTGTGGCAACAACCCATTGTAGAAAGTGGATACTTGTTGCCATAGCGCAAGACCGTGATGAGGACACTTTCGCAATAGCTCCTTGAACCTTTCCCAAGTTTCATATAAGGATTCCCCATCCTCTTGTGAATATGTATTAATGTCAGTCATTAATTTAGCCGTTTTAGCGGGAGGGAAATACTTATATAGAAATTTTTGGGCTAGTTCATCCCAGGTGTTTACCGAACCAACTGGGAGGGCGTTGAGCCAAGCTTTTGCTCGGTCTTTTAGTGAAAATGGAAACATTCGAAGGCGGGTGGCGTCATTTGATGCTCCATTGATCCGAAAGGTATCACATATTTCTAAGAAATTAGTAATATGTAGATGGGGATCCTCATCCGCTAGCCCATGGAAGGTTGCGGAGTTTTGAAGCATTTGTATCAAATGTGGCCGAAGTTCGAAGTTGTTAGCCAACATACCTCCATATAGACCGTGGAGATATGAATGGTGAAAATCTTTTATTTTATATAGACAGTAAAATAATGCCAAGACACCACGGACAAACGATAAGGAAGAATCACCTTCAACATAAGAAACTAGTAATTAAAGTCATTAATACAAAACCAATTAAAAAGTGCAAAAGATTAAAAATAAAAAGTATTATACTAAACACTTGTCTTCACCAAGTGATGTAAGAGACTTAGGCAAACATGGCCTTTGATTGTCAAGAACTCTTACGATCAATCTTGGATCCCGAGACGACTCACACACTCTATGATGGACAATGGATGATGGTGGTGGATGATGGTGTTGTGATGGTGGTGGGTGGTGGGTGAAGTGTGAGAGAGGTGGTGTGCCAAGGGATGAGTTGCAAGAACTCCAAGCACTCCTGTTTATAGGCTGAACAGGAGCCTGGGCACGGCCCCGTGTCCACTGGGCACGGCCCCGTGTCCACTGGGCACGGCCCCGTGTCCATCCGAGTCTCTCTCTTCATTAATTGCAATTCGCAATTTCATTAAATGCGTCTGCAACAGTTGACCACGCCCCCGTGTCCGATGAGCACGGCCCCGTGGTGGGCAGTAGAAGCTTCTATCACTTTGTCTTTTCTGCTGACACTTGGGCACGCCCCCATGCTCACTGAGCATGGGGCGTGTTCAGCCTTCTGCCTTCTTGTTTTGCTTTGGGAAGATGTTGTCGGGAGGTCGGGCATGCCACGTTTGTTCCTTTTCTTGTATTTATGTTGGATTTGGTTGTATTTTTGCTTCTTTTGTTCATTTGAACTCATTTAATCCTGAAATACAAAAGGAAGACAAAAGCACACTTTTTCCAACATTAGTACTAAAAAAAGGTTAGTTTTATGCCACAATTGATGTAATTTATATGTTGCATTTTGTGCACATCACAACAGTCGCGCGGCTACTTCCACCTTTCTTACTAGTCGTGCCAGTATCTACGGTCACCTATTTGGAAGCCTTCTTCTTTGCAGGAGCCTTCTTGGGTCTCTCCTCTGGGTCTATCCCCAGGTCGCGCAACACACCTGCAAATATGTTAGACCATGAGCTCAACTCTTCTTGCGACTAGCCTACGGACTCCTCGCTGGAAAGAAACAAGATCTCCTTTCAAGCAGAAGTCACGGTGCGCAAAGGTCTCAGTTTGGGAAGTTGCGCACCTTCGGTTGCGGTAGAAGGATTGGAAAACGCTCCCGCTGGTGGATAGAGGAAGTTTCCCTTTATCTGTTCATACCAATAAGCCTCTCCAGCTTGTAGCGGGCGTAGACCCATTGACCCACCAAAAGTGGGAAATGCAACTTGATAAAGTTGCGCCTCTGCGATAAAAAACAACAATCAGGCGCAGGTATATGACAAGAAAAGGAAATGGGAATAAAACATACCTTCGCCATTGAACTTCAGAACTGGAACTTCTTCACTGCGATCCGACCATTATCACTCATGGCCGCAGCGACCAACACATGCTCAACAAAGATACGATTGGGTGTTGCAAGTAAGTTCATGTACCAGTCAGCCCCTTTCGGGATAGGGAGCTCTTCCTTCTCGATCTTGTCCGATTCACGAAAGATCATCGCAATCGGCATCACTTCCTCCCTGATGAAGAAGAACTTCATCTTCCAATCATGAAAGCTCTTCGGAGGGCTTATCAAAATCTTCTTAGCAGCACCACAGTTACCGAAGGAATAGAACCCAATATTCCTAATCAACTGGTAGAAGGCTCGGAACTTCTCAATAGTGGGTTCTATCCCCTGAGATCGGCATAAAAATTCAAAATGTCTAACCCTAATCATCCTTGTCGGACACATCTGCGATATATGGAATCCATAAAAGTGCAAGATGGAAGCCAGGAAGTTAGTGGCCGGCAGCTGGAAGTTTCCTTCTAGAAAAAAGTCAGCAAACAAAGTTATGTATCCCGGTGGTGCGTCGGCAGCCGTCTGGCCTTGCCGGGGATAACGTGCATCACATTCCGGAGGAAACTGAAATCCTCTCACGATTTGCTTAAACAATCCTTGATCCCACTTCAACACCGGGACTGGACCTTCTTCGACTTGGATTGCTTCTTCTTCAGCCATGTGTATAAGAAAAGTAAAAGTCAGATGATGATCTTCTAGTTTTTGGAAAAACTTGAAGACTACTCAAGAAATTCTTGAAGATTTAAAGGAGGTTTGAAGATCAGAGAGAGGAAAGAAAAGAGTGCAAAGGAATGATTGTGCAATTCTCTCTCTACCACCGGATATATATACCCATCGCATTTAATGCGATGGGTAAACATGCCGAGATCACCGCGCGCGTAACTAATCAGCAACCGCCACGTAAGGCGGGATTCTCGGGGTGACAATTACGATGCGCGCATGGGCCTCACTCGCCTGATAGAAAGACGAACCGTCAGTGACAGCATGATGATCGACGTGTCAGCAGTCAACTCAACTGTCTCCATCAACGACATTTGCACCAACTTGTCAGAATTCAAAATTCGAGGACTTTCCCGCCTAAATTTATAATAAAACTTCATGCAGAAGTTAGCAAGGACTGTGCCGCATACATCATTAGCCAATGAGCTCGCACGATAACCCTCAAAAGCAACATCTATCAGTAAGCAAGTCCGGTAGTCACGCCGTAGTAATCGAAAAGCACCTACACGCGCGCCGGCCACCAGGACATAGCAAACGCTTTAAAAACCCAACACACTTTATTTTTTCTGAGTCCAGAGCTCCAACCATTTACTACGTGCATGGAAGCAGCACTGGACTGGGGGGACTTGAAGGGGTATGGTCCCAAAAAGCCATGCAGACGAATCAGGTCACGCGCTGAACCATACTCCTTATTCACTAATCTGATTACTCTGCAGACCCCGCGCAAACTACTTAGTCAATACATAAGCCGCGCGCAAGGTCAAAGCAAGACATAACATCAGGTTTCACACTTAGCAACCTGAATAAGAGCCCTCAACCCCAGAACCTTGCGCCGACTACTTGGACACACACCGAAGGTCGCGCGAGGGTAGCAGCGCAGGGCCATTTTAGGAAGCATCAAAGGTACAAGTGGCAGAAGAATGAGCCAATCAGCGTCCAGCAGGCTGTACCCTATCGTGCTCCACGATTAACGATCCTGCAGGAGACAAAAGGTACACAAGGACGCCTACATGGCACCAATTAGGAGGCGGCGACAACTGCCCCACAATCTCCACTCACATGCTGATGTCAGAAGGACAACAGGGTCGAAAACCCGGATACGTGGCTCCAATCAAGGTGCGCCAGCACCGAGGATCTTCTAGAAGTCACTAACGGTCGACACCAGAGAGACAAAGAGGATATTCCTTGTTGTCACCTTCTGGCCCAAGGCCCATCAGCCCATATCCTCCTACATCACTCCGGCTATAAATATGGACCTTCATACACAGGTTAAACATTCTTCTCTCTATAATCTCACTCTTAACACACACTTATTTTCCTGCAAAGCAGTTACTTATTCTCACGGCGGAGAGTGGTTAAGAGGGAAACCCCCATATTTCCCTCTTAACGAGCTTAACGGGGTGCTACTGTTTTGCAGGAAGGATCACACTCGAGCTCAGGAAGGATTAAGAAGATTAACCCTCATGTTTGAAACATAAACCCAACTAATAAACCTAAAATTAGTTCCGTGTTTCTTCATATTTTTTTCATTTAATCTCTAAATTATATAGAAAAACACTTTTATTAAATTTTAAAAAACATTACAATAAAAAAAACAATACATTTATTCTTCGTCTTCATCGTCGTTCTCTACTTCTTCCTCTTCGTTTTCTCCAGCATCCAAACCTGTGTTTTCAAAGTTCCCGGCTTCGAATTCCTCAATTCTTCTTCCTCAGAATCTTCTTCGACGTCACTATCGTGTCGAATTGCGCAAATCGCCCAAGCATGCTCGACCAAATCGGCCTTTAACGCGTTATATATATCCTTAGATTGCAATAGTTTAGCATTTACGAGTCTCTCTTCCATTGTTGCTTGGGTTCCTTCAACTACATCTTCAGGAAAATACTTTTGGCATATCGCATTTCCATCATCCTCTATGATCATATTATGCATAATGATGCAAGCATACATGGCCATTCGTATTCTATCCTTATGCCACATACGACAAGGATTTCTGATAAAATGCCATCGTTGTTGAAGAACCCCAAAACACCTCTCCATGTCATTTCACGAAGACTCTTGTAGTTTTTTTAAAATACTGTCTTTTCGCATCGAACGTTTCAGAAAACGTTTTAACAATATTCGAATACTCCGGGTATATACCATCGCCCAGATAGTAGCCATGCTCGTAGTCGTTCCCATTTGCACGAAAACCGGCCTTTGGTATCGTTCCAGAAATGTAGCTCTCTTACAATGGTGAACACTCGAAGGTATTAATGTCGTTCATACACCCAGCTACACCAAAGAAAGCCAACCAAACCCAAAGGTCGTATGACGCAACCACTTGTAAAACCAAAGTTGGCCCTTTCTGGTCACCTCGTGTATGTTGACCTCGCCATGCGGTTGGACAATTATACCAACGCCATCGACGACAACCCAAGCTACCAATCATGTCGGGTATTCCATGCTTTTCTAGATGCACCTCGTATATTTGTTGAAGGTCGTTCCAAGTTGGATTTCTCAAATAACGTTTTCCGTATAACTGGCATATACCTAAAATATAATTAAATATATAAAAGTTTTACTAGTGATGTACTTAAAAATAAAAATAAATATATAAAAATGAGTAAAAAAATATCATAGCAAAATTATTCCACGCTATCTCGTGTTGTTTTCTCCCCCATCTTCAAGTACTCGTCTTTGATGTCGTACGCATTTACGTAGGCTAGTATGCGTAAAGCGGAAGTTACCTTTTGAATTGAGGTGAACCCTAAATATCCTCTCGCGTCCATTCTTTGCTTAAAGAAGTCATACTTAGCTTCCAAATCATTATTAATGCGCAAAAATAACCTTTGGCTCATCCCAAACCGCTGTTAAAAACATTGGGTCCGTAAACCGGTGTGGGATCAAAATAGTCTTTCATCAAACGCTCATTCGCGGTTTCACGGTCTCGCAAGATAAAGGTGCGCCTCAAAATGGGGCGTGGAGGAGAACGTCGAACGTGTTCCATTGCTTGTATCACGAGAGTACATGCACTCGTAACCGCTTCTTCCTCCTCCGCGATTTCTTCGGGTGAAAAAAAATCTTCGGTAAATATCGGTGAACGGATCTTCCGATGGGGAACCCATTATTTTTTTAGAAGAAAGTGGGAGTAATTTCTAGATTTTTATAAGAAAAGGTAGAGAAGAGGGAATGAGAGTGTGATGAATTTTTAAAAAATAGGAGACATGGGAAGTATTTATAGATATTAAAAATGAATTAATTTTTTTTATTTTCTGACCGTTGCAACGGTCCTTTTTTGAAATCTCCTCCCTCTCATGCCGCGATACACATAGCGGCTCCAAGAAAAATCACCCCCATAGCGCCCCTCGTAGTGGTGTGGGGCGGCGCTATGGGGCGCTATAGTCCTTCTCCCCGTGATATAAAACCCCATTACACAAGGACTTAGAACGAGTAATTATATGTTGTTTCTTGGAACTCCAACTCATGAGACCTTAATGACCACATAAGCAATCTCTAAACGAGTCAAGATGAGAATAAGTAGAGCTATAAACGAACCGAACGAACACGAACAAGGCTATGTTCGTGTTCGTTCGTTAAGGAAATTTGGATGTTCGTGAACTGTTCGCGGACATATGACGAACAGAAGTTTGTGTTCGTGTTCGTTCGTTAAGGAAATTTGGTTGTTCGCGAACAGTTCGTGAACACTAACCACGAACGCAAACGAACACAAATGAACTTTAATTTTGAAAATTAAAAAGGCACCTTTAGTCTTAAACATTGTACACAAAGAAAGTAGTTAAATATAACCATTTAATGATTAAAGGGATAGATGATATTGGGTTCAATCGATTGGAGATAGGCTGAATGAAGGAGCGTGATATCAAAGAGGGAGAGGGCCAGAGAGAGGGAAATACATTGAAAATTAAAAAGGCACCTTTAGTCTTAAACATTGTACACAAAGAAAGTAGTTAAATATAACCATTTAATGATTAAAGGGATGGATGATATTGGGTTCAATCGATTGGAGATAGGCTGAATGAAGGAGCGTGATATCAAAGAGGGAGAGGGCCAGAGAGAGGGAAATACATATGGGGGGAAAGTAAAAAATTAATAAAACATTAAAAACTTTTACAAAAATAAACATAAAAAACCGAACACGAACGGACATAAATGAACGAACATAAACGAACATATTACCGAACGTTCACGAACACAATCGAACGAACGAGACCTTTGTTCGTGTTCGTTCGTTAAGCTTATCGAACGGAATTTTTTGTTCATGTTCTTTCGTTAAGCTTATCAAACGAACATAAACGAACTTTCCGCCGAACGGTTCACGAACTGTTCGCTGAACGTTCGGTTCGTTTACAGCCCTAAGAATAAGCAATCTCTAAACGAGTCAAGATGAGATACTGTAAGACACCAACAATACTTCAATATAGCAGAGGACCTCCAAAGGTAGACAAGGATAGAGTGAGAGTAGTCATCTGGTATAAACGATAATATACAATGATCGACACTAACTAAGACTAGTTCGAGTGACAGATCCTGTAAGTATCGTTGCTGAGAAAGATGATGAACATCAATAAAGAATGTGGCGTGTATCTCCAAAAATAACTTAGTGAGCATGGGTCCTTTGACGCAAACTAAGGATGTAAACACCTGACCAAATCAACAACAAAAGATGGGGAACTCCTGGAAAAGTAATGTCATCAACATATACAAGAATATAGCATGAATATAGCATGCAACCGAATCTTGGAAATAAACATATAAGAATATAAGAATGTACCAAAGACACATTAAATAAAACCAAATGTAATAAAGTTTTATTCGTGTAGAGAGCTTGGAAACCAAGATTTAGATGTACACATAAGGTCTTAAAGAGCCTTCTACAAAAAGAACACATGATTCAAGTGAGTTGGGCCAACAAAGCCAAGATGTTGTGCCAAAAACACATTATAAATCCCATGAATAAAGGTATTGTTGACATCATCTTGCCGAATACGCTGACACCTATTCTTAGGTTTGGTTAGAACCAGGGGCGGAACTAGCTCATTAAATCAGGGGTATCCAAAAAAATTACGGTGTAATCATATAAGTTACCACTTACCAAGTCAGTGATTTCCTTCCGATTTCAGCAGCAAAACTACAGGGTAGGGCCGGAACGGACGGAACCATTGTTATCGTCGCAGCAAACTGCAGAATTGTGGATTTTTTTTATCGAACCAATGTTATTGGCAGCAGCAAAACAGGAGACCGATGCGTAAAGGATGACCAGCGACGTTTGGTTTTCTTCCAGAACCGAACCTGGGCGACGATCAGAAAGAATGCCGCCATACGTAATTTGTGTTTTTTAGGCTAATATAATCAGTTGGGCTTATCTAATCAATTGGGTCATTGTTACAATCAGCTCCCTTATTTTATAACTTTGGGTTGGTTAGGGGTATCCTTGTATTATTTTAGGGTATTCTTTATATAAAACCGAAAAAAATAAAAAAAAATTACACTACGCATATGGACTTCAGCCATAACTCGTGCTACTGCTCACATAACACTGGTTCCGCCCCTGGTTAGAACGTAAAGCAACTTCGTACACATATCATCTACCTTACTAACCATTATTCTACGCTAGCATGAAATATATAAGCTTAGAAGTAGGAATTTTTTGCAATAATAGATGGTTTGAACAAGAAAAGAGTGTTATTAGGTGCTCATGCATATTGTTTACACTTTTAGGTAAGTTGTAAGTTGATACAGCGACCTTCAATGAATTTTTCTGCAAAATCTGGCAAGTTCTGCAAAAGCTGCCAAAGATGTTGAAGGTTGCAGATTGATACAGCGACCTTCTGAAAGTCGCTGTTTGAACTTGCAATGTTATAGAAACTCGCAGTTTCATCTTACAACCTTCATAAGATCGTTGTTTGAAACAGCAACCTTACCAAAGGTCGCTGTTTGAAACAGCAATCTTACCAAAGGTCGCTGTTTGAAACAGCAACCTTACCAAATATAATTATATAACTAATTTAAAAATAGAATATGGAACAACTTTATTAATTTACATGGATTTGCAAAATTAATAAAATATGAAGCCTTAAATAAACAAAAAATAGATTATGAATATAAATACGAATGAGATTTTGGAAGAAGAAACCGTTTATTTAAGGCTTGTTTTGCCAGGTCTAGCTACAACTAACAAACCGTTTTAAGGCTTAATCACAAATTTAGGAATTAGAGTTAGAATTTTATATTTTATATTTTATATCTACATGATGATTGTGACTACTGACTCGTGTATAGTGGGGGTCGGGTCGGGTCGTGAGGTGTAAAAATATGTTTTTAACAATGACGATAAAAGGATCATATCTCCCCAACAATGAGTATAGGATCAACGAACATAGTCATTGATCAGTATTATCCTTTTGTAATCATTTTAGTAGAATAACATGAGTAGAACATTTAGAAAAATAACATAATTCTAAAGCAGAAATCATTGACCGCGTTATTTTCATGTAATTAAGGTTGAGTAACATTAGTAATGCAACTTTGATAATCTATTTTTTTTGTTTATTTTAGGCTTCAATAAGCTTGTAGTATGAAACAACAACCTTCAATAAGCTTGTAGTATGAAACAGCAACCTTCAATAAGCTTGTAGTATGAAACAGCAACCTTCAATAAGGTTGTAAGATGAAACTGCGACTTTCTATAACATTGCAAGTTGATACAGCGACTTTCAGAAGGTCGCTGTATCAAACAGCAACCTTCAACATTTTGTGCAGCTTTTGCAGAAACTCTGATATTTGGCAGAAATGCTTCATGAAAGTCGATGTATGGAACCACAACCTACCTAAATGTGAAAACAAAATGTTTACCCACCTAATAACACTCTTTTGTGGTTCAAACCACCTATTTATGCAAAAAATTCTAGAAGTAGGAGTGGAAGATGCATGAAGAATATATGATCATGAAAGGGTTTAGGTTGGTTGGTGAGTATAGTCATGAGAACGAGCAACCATCAGATGAGAAGAATGAGAGATTAGATGAGGGGTAGGGATGAGGATATGGACGTACATTCAACTAATTATGAAGTATTAGATGTGGATGGCATGGAAGGTGGAATAACCGATAATTGAGGTATAGTCGTAGTAGAAGGATTAAAGACAAGGGCGATGAAGGAATGAGGAAGTAGTCTCATGAAAGGTGACATGTCAAGAAGTGTAGGTACGGAGTGTGTGAGGATCGCGACACAGACATCCTTGATGGCTAAGGGCATATTCGAAGAATATATACAAGGAATAGATTTGGGTGAGAGCTTATTTGGTTGAATATCCCTAATGAAGAATGGATGCTAAATGCATCCAAAGCTATGTAAATATGTATAATCAGGTCTAGACAGAAAAATGGCCTCATAGAGAAAAGAATGATCAAGAGTCGAATAAGGCTCATGCAATCTTTGAGAGGTGGCGGTTCTTTCTTTTAGTCATTGGTTTTGTTAGGGCGTGTACCAACATGAAATATGATATTTAATGATCGAATCGAAAGAAAATGAGCCATCTGGCCTCGAGTGAGCTCAAGAGAGCTCAAGATAACCATTGGATTGTGAATGTTTGATAGTGTAGGAAAAATAAGTTCTCAAAAAAGGTTTTATGATTGTCAAACTATTCAATAGCTTGGGAATAGGGAATATAGGATACATCAATAAATATCAAAATGTGATGAAGTGGCCGTAATTGGAACGATAGGAGAGGAGCCACAAATGTCACAATGAATGACATGTCAAGGCTTGGAAGTACTATAAGTGTTGCAATTCATCTTTTTTGTATATTAAAAGAAACATAACGGGTGGAAAGATGAGAAAATGCTTAATCAGAGAGGGCCACGAGTCATGGAAAGCGAATGTAGAAGTAGAAAGCGAATTAAGCTAGCGCTCTCATGGTCTAAACAAGATATGATGGAGGTTAAAAGAGTTTTTTTGTTAAGCTAGGAACTACACGTGTTTGAATGTAAGAGTGTAATGAGATAAACAAAGTAAATCAGACTGGGCCATGTCGCCTGCAATACCTAAAAACAGTGGACGACTCATGCGGAACTGACGTCGAAAAATCTCGGCTGGGTACACGGGTTCGTCGGCAAAATAATCGGCTACTAGTTTATCGTGGCCGGCTATAAATTTAAAACGAAACATAAATGAAATTAATTATTAAATACATTTTCAAATCTATATAAAACATAAGGAAAAAAAAAGTAAAATACCTTCTTGGTCTCGGTTATATTTTGCTCGTCTAGTTAGCCGTTGGGACGACCCTTCATCAGACGCCATGAACACCTGAGCCGCGTTCATAATCATGTTGTGCATAATAGCATCCTCTTCCGAAGATGATGAATACCACGCAGACGAAGACGATGAAGACATAGAAGAAATTGAAGAAATGGAAGAAATGGGTGAAGCCATGATAATTTTTTAGCGAGAGATGGGGTGGTAGCGGGTAAAAAAATAGATGAGTTTTTATGAAAAGGGAAGAGGGTTATAAAATGTGAGAGAGATGTGAGATTATAGTGGGTGAAAAGTTGTGAAAAAATGAGTAAAAGAGGTGAGTATTTATAAAAATGGAAGTGAAATGAGGGATGATTAAAAAAATAGCCGTTGAAAAATAATTAATTTTCTTTGTTTTTAAGGGTCAAATTCAGAATGGGGCCCACACTTTTGGAACGTCGCCAACGGCGAGATTCGGACGGGGAAGCCGTGACGGGGGGGGGGGGGGGGGGGGAGCACGGTGTTTGCTGCGGCGACGGACCTCGACGGTGTGGAGACGTCCCCATACCGTGTAGCCTAATGATCACTTTTTTCGAAACGGATTTAGGGTGTCGCATCATGAACCATCTAAACATCCTATGCCATGTGAGTATAAGCATTCCTTCCTTAGACTAATCTTTTCCAGTCTTGCCTATAATGAGCGAGTGAAGAAATGATCCATGTGCCATGAGGAGGAAATGGAATCAACTGTCAATAAAAAAAAGTAAAAATTATGTACAATCTAGTTGTTATTGGGGAAATATTTAGGCCCAAGCTGTTATCGCTTCGGCTATTATGAAGCCCGTGAGTAAAATTGATCAAGCCCAAAATGAAATAAAGTACTAAGTCAAAAGGAAAAATGAGATTGAACAATTGTTGGGCATAAGTCACATGATATTGGGTTAGGTTGGTTGAAATTTGGTTGAGATTAGACGTGGCAAAATTGTTCCATCCATTTTATTTTGAGTTGATATGTGTATTTTAAATTTTAAGAGAGGTTAAGATGGCTCAAACAAAATTAGTCACTAGGTTAGGATGGATTATGAAGTGGTGGATAAAAAAAGAGTAGGTTAAGATAGGTATGAGATAAAACCCAAGCGGGTCAGTATGAGTATGACTGTATGAGATAAAATCACTAAACTAATTACTACTCGTAGATATCTATTCACAACTGCGACTTCACCAATCGTGATGTAGCGTGTGAAACGATAATGAAGATCTAACACGTTGATTCAGTGAATACCCGTGTAGTTCTTCCCCAACCCCCAAAATTCAACCCAAAGAGCACAGAATTTGAAGTGAAAAATGAGTTAATCCAAAATTCAAGTCTGATCTTTCAAATTACAAGAGAAACATATAAATAGAAACAGAAATTCGAAATGGGCCTCAAAAAGACAATGGGCCAAACACAAGCCCAAAAACAAAATGCCCAAAACACTTCAAAAAACATAAAAACGTAAATAACTAATAGAAATAAGCGTTTTTTGGCCCGGACGATGACCGAAACCGCCGTAAGATAGAGCTCGTTCTCACATTGGTTTCGCCTAGTCACACACCCAAAACGGACGCCTGTAGCCCAAGTTAGAGCCATTTTAGTGAAGCCCCTTTTGTCACGCGATCTTGGGCCTCTAAATACAAGATGGTCCGCTCCTCCACACTTGGGCCCGCATCAAAACGCAGCAGTAGTACTCTCCAGTCGTTCTTCGTTTAAAAATAAAAAAAATTAAAATTAATAAATAAAATTAAAAATAAACATTCTAAAAATAAAAAAATTGTAAAAAATAAGAAAATTGCTAAAAAATAAAAAAAATCTAAAAAATCAAAATATTCTAGAAAATCAAAAAATTCTAAAAAATCTAAAAATTCTAAAAAATCAAAAAAATTCTAAAAATCCAAAAAATTCTAAAAAAATCTAAAAAATCATAAAAAATCCAAAAACTTCTACAAGATCAAAAAAAATTCTAAGAATTCTAAAAAAATCAAAAAAGATTCCAAAAAGTCATAAAAATTCTAAAAAATCCTAAAAAATCAAAAGAAATCTAAAAAATCAAAAAAACTCATAAAAATTCTAAAAAATAAAAAAAAATCAAAAAATCAAAAAAAATTTAAAAATCATAAAAAATTCTAAAAAATCCAAAGAATTCTAAAAAATCTAAAAAAATCTAAAAAATCATAAAAATTCTAAAAAATCCAAAAAATCTAAAAACTCAAAAAAAATTCAATAAATTCAAAAAAAATTAGGATTTCTTAGAATTTTTTTATTTTTTAGCGTTTTTTTATTTTTTAGAATTTTTTAAATTTTTTAGAATTTTCTGGATTTTTAATTTTTTTTATTTTTTGGATTTTTTAGAATATTTATGATTTTTTTATTTTTTAGAATTTTTTTGATATTTTAGAATTTTTTTTTGATTTTTTTTATTTTTTATAATGTTTTTTGATTTTTTAGATTTTTTTTTGAATTTTTAGAAATTTTTTAATTTGTTACAATTTTTATTTGTTTTATTTTTTAGGATTTTTTTTTTAATTTTTATATTTTTTTTTGAATTTTTTTGATTTTTTAGATTTTTTATTTTTTAGAATTTTTTGGATTTTTTAGAATTATTATGATTTTTTTATTTTTTAGGATTTTTTTGACTTTTTATAATTTTTGAATTTTTTACAATTTTTTATTTGTTTTAATTTAGAGGATTTTTATTAGAATTTGTATATTTTTTTAGAATTTTTTTAAATTTTTAAGATTTTTAGATTTTTTTTATTTTTTAGAAATTTTTTGATTTTTTATTAATATTTTTTTTGTATATTTTATTTTATGTTTTTTTAATTTTTAATTATTTTTTCATCTCTTCTTTACCCAAACCCATCTTGACTCATTACCCATCCAACCCTTTTTTTTAAAATACCTATTCTGACCTATATCCATCCTAACTCAAAACCATCTTGACCCATCACCCAAACCCATTCAACTTGCCCACTTTGCCACCTCAAGTTGAGATGAAGTGCACGGGTCAAATTTCAAAAATGAGCATATGACCGGTCAATTTCCCCAAAATATATATTTACTTTTCAAATCTTCAAAAATGACTCGTACACTATGTGTGAAAACGCAATCCATGTGTCTATCTTTGTGTGAAAACGTACTGCACTAGACACAACAGGTGCATAACATGTGTACTCGTTGTGCAAAAACGAAATTGAAGAAAAAACTTTGTGCAAAAAGCACTCCACGTGGCACCAACTATTCTAGCAGCACGTTGATGGCTTTTTTTAGTATTTTGTTTAATTTTTGAACTATTTTTACAATTAACTTTTTAATTATAAATAGTTAAATAGTTTATATTCGATTATAACGAATAAAATAAAGACTTTACATTCATATTTATAATTTGTATTGCATAATCGACTTAGGGATTTATGTTATTGCAATTGAATCTTGAAAAAAAATCACCAAAATCAATGGTACATACTATGAAAAAATACATAGGATACAAAGAAGAAATGTAGTGTAATAGTATGTAAGTAACTATACATACAACATACCGCAAACAACTAAGTAAAACAATAACAAGTACTACAAGTAAATTTAATATACGGGAAACAACTAAGTAAACCCGGTAACAACTAAAATATAACTAGTAACTTCTTTAACAGGGGCAGATCTACTTTGTTAGCCCCTTGACGCTCCGGCGATAGTGTAAATTTTGGAATAATTTGACGTTTTTCCGATTTTGTTACTCTTTTTCTTTGAAACGTTGCACATATAAGGATTTTCTGAATCCGTCACTGTTCTTTAACACAAGTAGTCATCATGCATTACGATTCACGAGCTCAAAATGAAGAAATACCATTTTGTTGTAAAAAGAATGAACAACATGGATAGTTTTATTAATTGTATAACACCGTTTAAGAACATGCTATAACAGAATCCATCAAAACACAAATAAAAGTCAACTGATAGAAAACTTTAAAGTATTAAAATTACACCGATTCAACCGGTTAAAAGAATGAAACAAACTTCTAGTTTTCTATCTAAAAAGAAGTCCTCTTATGTCTTCCAATACTTTGTAGATTGATGAATGTATGAATGTAAACCTTCACTAACTTGTAAATATCAATCCACATAATTCAATAAAACATGCTTCTCATCTTCATTTCCTCCAAACCCAAAATCAAACACCAACCCATCAAATAAAAATGAGACACGTACACCATACCCCACCCCCTCTTTCCATCCTCACTGCACACAAACATCCCCACATCACCTCCACCTCCCGACACAGATTCACCCCATCACGGCACAAACATCTCAACTTCAACAATATTCTCCAACAAACCCTTATCAGATCCATATCAAAACCCATAAAAATCCCAACTTTATCCTTCCTTAACCTAAATCCCAATGACCCATCTCCTCATTCACCCTTAAATCCCTCAAAAACCATCAAAAATCCCACAAAAATGTCATCTTTATTCTTCATTTCATCACTAATAATCCTCTGGTACTCATCAAACATAGGTGTACTTCTTCTCAACAAGTTACTACTCTCTAATTATGGGTTTAAATTCCCAATTTTTCTTACAATGTGCCACATGTCAGCCTGTGCAATACTCAGTTACATATCAATTGTTTTTCTTAAAGTTGTGCCGTTGCAAAAGATAAAATCTTGGTCCCAGTTTTTAAGAATTGGGACTCTGAGCATTGTGTTTTGTGGGTCTGTTGTTGGTGGGAATATTTCTTTGAGATATTTACCGGTTTCTTTTAACCAAGCTGTGGGTGCAACGACGCCGTTTTTTACTGCTTTGTTTGCTTATTTGATGACGTTTAAGAGAGAAGCTTGGGTTACTTATTGTGCTCTTGTTCCTGTTGTTACTGGTGTTATGATTGCTAGTGGGGTATGTTTATTATTATTTTTTTTAAGTGATTGTTTGATTTTAATTATTTTGTTAGGGTTTGATTATGTGGTTCTTGTTGTTTGGATGGATTTAGTCTTGATCTGTGCATAAATGTGTGATCTTTATTGTGTAAAGATTGTTAGTTTTTGTTGAGTGATCATTGATCTTGATCTGTAGTTCTTTGTGGGTCAAACAGAGGTCAATTTTAGATCAAAAGTTACCAATTTACCCATTGTTTTCCTCACAAAGTATCGATTTTGATCGACAACAATCCAGTGACTCGACTCTGCTAAAGGCATTTTAGACATTTACACTTAAAAGCCAGCACTTCATAATATCTTGATCTGCAGTCCTTTGAGGGTCAAACAGGGGTCAATTTCAGATCAAAAAGTTACATATTTGTTCATTGTTTACATCATGAAGTATTGTTGATATCAATTTGATCGACTACAATCCCCTGTTTCGACTCCGCTTAAGGGCATTTTAGACATTCACACTTAAAAGCTATCACTTCATAGTATCTTGATTCTTGAAGTGTGTAAGGAAAGAATTAATAAGTTATTTCGTTAATTTGTGGCAGGGTGAGCCAAGTTTTCATTTATATGGGTTCATTATGTGCATAAGCGCGACCGCTGCTAGGGCTTTCAAGTCGGTTCTTCAAGGGATCCTACTTTCTTCTGAGGGGTAATTCATTTTTCGTCCACAAAATACACTGACCATACAAACTCGACGTCAGTAGCATGAGTTTATAATAATTAGCATATGATATATGCAGGGAAAAGTTGAACTCCATGAATCTGTTGCTATATATGTCTCCGGTTGCTATTGTTGTTTTATTGCCCGCTGCACTTGTAATGGAACCGGATGTGATTGATGTTACCGTCTCTCTAGCATTGAAACATAGATTCATGTGGCTACTGCTTTTGGTTAACTCAACTATGGCTTATGCGGCCAACTTGACCAACTTCTTGGTGACTAAGAACACTAGTGCATTAACACTCCAGGTACTTGGTAATGCGAAAGGGGCTGTAGCCGTTGTCATCTCGATACTCCTTTTCAGAAACCCAGTTACGTTTATAGGTATAGCTGGTTACTCGATGACGGTTATGGGTGTGGTTGCTTATGGAGAAGCCAAGAGGAGATACCAATGATATTTAGTCACATTTTCTATGGACCAAATATTTTAACAGCGATTGGTTGGGTTATTTACAGCGAGTAAAATGCAGGAAGGTGAGCATATTCTTGTATCAGATTTTGATGCACCACGAGTCCTTGGTTTTGCAAGCATATAAAAAGAGTTTTTACACGCAGCGTCCACTCTCTCAGACGTAAGATTTGATTTTTTTTTCGATAGGAATTTTTTGTTCGATTTGTGGTATGTAATTGTTAGCCGGAGATTGGACCGTTTCAGAAACATGAACCTAAACACAATACTAGTTAGTACGAACATAGTCCATTTAACCTGAAGTTTTATTCTAATCTTTGCGTATTAATACTGTAAAATTATTAATTTACATTTTAAACTATAGAGTTAATAGAAAATGTATATAAAATAGTTATAATGGAAAAATTACAAGTTTTGTCCTTTATCTTTATACCACTTTTCAGGCGGTGTCCTTTACTAGGTATTTTGTTGCAAGATTAGTCCTTTACACCTAACCCAGTTAAAAAACCCTGTTAATTGTTGACAGGCGGTGTCCTTTACTAAGTATTTTGTTCCAAGTTTAGTCCTTTACCTAGGTATTTTGTTGCAAATTTAGTCCTTTACACCCAACAATTAACAGGGTTTTTTAACTAGGTTGGGTGTAAAGGACTAAACTTGCAACAAAATACCTAGTAAAGGACACCGCCTGTCAACATTCATTAAAAAGGACACCGCCTAAAAAGTGATATAAAGATAAAGGACAAAACTTGTAATTTTTCCTACTTTTAAACTATAGATTAGATGCTATTTTTTTCATCTTTACATTTAAATGTAAAATACATAGTCATATATATTACATTTATAATTCTTTAATTATCCCTAGTTGAACAACTTGTACAATCTTTGGAGAAAAATAAGAGCTCAAATCAATCACCAACAAATAATAAAAACACAATGAACAGAATCCAAAATCCTTCATAATAAAGAACTTATTATTTGGGCAAAAACAAAACTTGAAAGTTTCATTTCAACAAGAGTAAATTGCCATTTTAGTCCCTGAGGTTTGACCAAAATACGATAGTTGAATAAGCTATATACCATCCGACTTTCAACTACTTGAAACCTGACAGCAGGAAAATAGCAAAGAAAAATCGAAGCAGGATGTAGAATATGTATACGCTTTAGCTTTCCTTCAAACGCGCTCTGGGCCATCGGGCAGTCTGTCATAACCATCATGTTGTTCCTTGACAGCAGTCTTATCAACAGGAATGCACTTCAAAACAACTGCAATTGGCATGCTCACCAATCCAATCACAACGCTTAGCAACCATAGTTGCCAGTCTAGGGGCACAGTGCTTGCAAAAGTGCCAAGAAACTCAACTATGATCACTTGAAATACAACCGTTGCAACCATAACAGCCATGAAGATCCAACTGCTGAACATGCCACGGAATACGTTTAACTTGTCCATGTCACGGCTGTTTACTTCATTAAAAACCTGCAAAAAAAACATATACATGTATACTAAAATATGGGAAAATATACGCGAAAGTGACATAAATGAAGTGATTAGAAGTTGTGTAACCTGACAGAACACGAAAGTGTTGAATATGAAAGTATTAAGGATCGCGGTCGCATTCTCCCCATGTAACTTCAAAATTGGCTTCCCGGTGAAATTGAAAACGAACAGTACGGCCATTTGGTAGATGCTTTGACCAATGATGTTCCTCCACATCGTCTTGGTAATAAAACTGTCAGTACGCTTAACGGGAGGGCGTTGCATCAGACCGTCGTTTGGTGGTTCAGTAGCCAGTGCTAGTGCACCCAGAGTGTCCATGATCAGGTTGACCCAGAGCAGTTGCACAGCTGTAAGAGGCGCGGACCCTGCAGTTTTGAAAGAATAAAATTTAACATTTTTTTAAGTTAAGGGGTTTTGGTTGATATCTATTTTGATTCAATATAGCAACCTAAAGAAATATGCTCAAAAGAATATCGACACATGTTTTACATTGACCAAAAACCATAAATTAAATTTAATTTGGACAGCGGGGCGGACTGATTTTAAATTAATTGTAAATGGAAACGTAAACGCTCTCTTAAATTTAACTTTAATGAAAATTTACGTCGAAACGTAAACCAAGTTGTATTTATACAGACACAAAAATAAGCACGTAAGAAAATAGTGTTTTTTAAGTTAAAGAATGGTGCGGCGCGTAGCAGTGGTGTCGAACGTAAAGTGACTCATTTCCGAACAAAATTTACGTCAAAACGTAGACCAATTGGAAACATACATAAAGATAAATACGAAAAAGTATTATATTTGACCCGACTCATTTCCCTCAAAAAAAATTAAAATTTATGTCAAAACGTAGACCAACTAAAAAACGTACAACATAAATCAACTTGAATTTATATCGACACGTAAAACTCGATTACAAAGTCTTTAGAGAGTTGAGAGGTTGTAAGTGTCAAGGCTAAAAGTTCAGGGATAAAAAAGAAATACAAAAATGACAAAAAAACAAAAAAAAAGTAAAAAAGTCAAAGTACTGTTTATCAAAGTTGATAATTGTATTACAGATAATTTGCGTGAAGAGCAACAATATTGTTAAGACCAACACACCTGTGATGCATGCAGAAACAAAGTTGATCATAAGAGCGACGATATTCACGGTCAACTGGAACTGTACAAACTTTTGAATATTAATGTAGACCGCACGTCCCCATTTGGCCACTTTTACAATCGTTGCGAAATCGTCATCCATCACAATGACATCAGCTTGTTCTTTTGCAACCTGCATATATCGCACGCAATATATATGTCAAGACTCGGGTAAAAAGTACAAAAAACATGCCCATTACCAACCTCGGTTCCTGCTATCCCCATCGCAAATCCAATATCGGATTCATGCAAAGCAGGGGCATCATTTGTGCCATCACCAGTAACTGCAACAACTTCCGACATGCCTCTCAGATGCTTTACAAGATCATACTTGTCTGTTGGTGATGATCTAGCCATTACCTGTATACATGAAAAATCAGTTACTTATGAACGGGTTGTGTTTTGTCTCGAACGGGTCAAATCAAAAGCCTTAGCCATTTCAATCAGTACCTATGCAGTTAACATTGCAGATATATCACCAATGTCCCCTCGTGAGATATTGGTGAAAAATATCGGTCAGAATATTGGTACTGATATTATCGGCGATATTGACCGATATATCACCGATTTTCCCGATATCAGTGCCTTTCTTCATAATTCTACCCTTCGTCTTCCTTCTTATTGCTGCTATTAGTGTTTTAAGTCTTAATTGTTAATTGTTAGTGTTAAATGTTGTTTTAACTTTTAAGTCTTAATCAGTTCCTACTTACTACAATTGTTAGTGTTTTGCAAGTTGCAAAACGTTAATTTCTTAGTGTTAAATTGCTATATATATATAAATTATGCATGATATTAAAATTACCGATATCCCACCGCGATAACCTATATCTCAAATATCAGTCTTTGACTGATTTACGATAAATTCTATGTATAATGGAATTGTAATACCTGAAGTTTAGGAGCTATTTCATTCAATTCATCCGCAGTTTTGGTTCTAAATTCCGGGCCTTCAATGGCCAATCCACCGTCAGTAAGTATGCCACATTCCTTCGCGATGGCTTTAGCGGTGTTGATATTATCACCGGTAACCATACGAACAGTTATACCAGCAGCTAAACAAATTTCAACAGCCTCCTTAACCCCCGGTCTAAGCGGGTCCTTAATTCCAAAAACAGCAATCAACGTATAGCCACTTTCAGGTATGTTGTTTCCGTTATCAAAACCGCCTTCGACATCCATATAAGCCAAACAAAGGGTTCTCAAAGCATCCTTTGCAAATTCCTCAATAACATCAGTAATAACTTCTGTTTGCTCTTTCGACAACGGTACAGTTTCTCCACTGCCGTCAATAATCTTGTCACATAATCCCAACACGATTTCCGATGCACCTTTGCAAAAAGCGCGTGTCTGACCATCGGGGAGAGCTACAAGTACCGACATTTTCTTCTTGGCGGAGTTGAACGGTTCCATTTTTAGCATTTTAATCTCGTTGCGTATGGCGTCGAAATCACCACCCGCATCCAGACCGTATTGTAATATCGCTGATTCCGTAGGGGTACCCAATATAGAAGTTTTTCCGTCTTTGTCCTTTACGACTTCGGAACCCGTACATTCAAATATACCTTGCAGAAGAACCGTTGATACGGTTTCTGATAATTTGGAAGATAACGCATGACCTTTGTTGTCTCTAACGTCTTTTGTTTCACCGGATACCCATATTTTATCGAGAACCATATGATTTGTGGTTAACGTTCCTGTTTTATCCGTGCATATGCAAGTCGAAGAACCCATTGTCTCACAAGCAGAAAGATGTCTCACGAGTGCCTTATCGTTCATCAACTTCTTCATCGCGAACGCAAGACTCAACGTAACAGCCAGTGGTAATCCTTCTGGGACCGCAACAACGATTATAGTTACCGCAGTGGCGAAGTAATCCAACATGCTCAAAGCATCACTCGATGACCAACTTGAAATCTCGTTACGCATTGCTTTTTCCACAAGAAACCTCACGGTCAACACAAGAAAGGTCAACACAGCAAACAACAACCCGATTTTACCGATGATTGTAGCAACACCGTTTAGTTTGACTTGTAACGGGGTCTCATCTTCTCCTTCTTCACTTAACGTTTCCATTAGTTTTCCCCATTCGGTCTTCATCCCGACAGCTGTAACAAGCATTTTAGCTGAGCCGTCTTGCACTTTGGTTCCCGCAAGTAGGAAAGGTTTATTCTCGTCGGTATGAACGTAATCGCTCTCACCAGTTAAGCTAGATTCATCGATCAACAAGTTGTATCCTGATATGAATATTCCGTCAGCTGGTACTTGATCACCGATCGACAAGTGGACAATATCTCCAACAACTAAGTCGTAAATCGACACCTTTTTTCTACATCCGTCTCTCGTTACGTGAGATGAAATCTTCTTTTTCTCTTTGTCGAGATCTCGAAATTGCAACGATTGTTTGTAGTCGCTTACAGCGGTAACTGTGACAACTAACAAAATACTTAGTAAAATTCCCAACCCGTCATATATCCCATCGGGCCAGCCCTCGGTTGCGAGTCCGACACCGATTGAAACAATGGCGCAAACTATAAGGATAATAAGCGTTAGATCATGAAGCGCGTCCCATACGAACATTAAAAAGCTCTTGGAAGGTTTTTCGGTGTATTTGTTGAAGCCGTAAGTCTCTTGTCTGGTAGACAATTCACTAGATTTGACTCCTTCGTTAACCGACACATTTAATGCTTTTGCTATTCCATCGGCCCCATTAACCGCCCGCAAAGTCTTCATGTCGTAGTTACGAACCACGGCTGCAAGTTTATCTGGATCTTTGCTGATTTCTGAAACGTTTACTGCACCTGGTTGGTGATGTTCTTGAGTATTTCGATGCTGACCACCAGCTGTTGAAAAACATATGCGTAAGTTGAAGGATTAAATATGTGTTTGTGGTATAAAACAACGTACCATCTATGAAACGCATCATTGCCCTCACGGCGATAAAAGAAACCCGAAGATCTTCCTGCCAAAGGTGAAAACGAAATGATCAAGTTATTATCTGAAAATAAGTTTTGTTGGACAAGCAGATCATGATTAACTGGTATGCATGTAATGTGTAGACTCAATGACTCATGCATACCATGTATACCTTCATCAAATGTAGATTCAAACTAGTGTTCCTGATGTATGAAAATTACTTGGTTCAATCAGAAATCATTTTGTAAGAAATGCTAGAACAGTTGAAACAGGGTTAAAGTCCTTCTAAAGTCTTTTTTAATTCATACAGTTTCATAAATCGTTTTGACTTAAACATTTTAATTCTTATTATAACAATAATATTGATTTTCTAATCATAACTAATGGGTAAAAGTTGTTGGAAGGTCAACTCATCCTGTTCATATTGCCCCATATACTAGAGGAACTATTTCAAGATGAACCCATTTTGGCACCAAGTACCCAAGCCGCCCAACCCTAACAACATGTGGACTAACGCCCCTGGTGAGGTGGCAACTTTGTGGGCGTGAAGGGCATTAAACAATAAACACCGCTCCTAGGGGAGTTAAAAGGGGTGTGAAAGCCCCCTCCGTGAGCTGCCTAACCAGCATGAGAGAAAGGAGAATGGTGGGGCCCATGTACTACAACGAATCACATGATTTGTATTGTTGTTTTTTTAACTTATCAGATTTATATATTATTTTAATGGGTGGCGGGTAGTGAAAACTTGTGAAACCATTTCACACTAAAGGTGAAAACCAGTGAGTGAGAGTTCATGACTATGTGCTAGTGATGTGGCACTGACTTTTTGACGTGGCAATTAAAATGGATTAAACCATTAGGGGGGCAGGCCACTCAAACCCTTGCCCTCGGGTACCCCTTACCCACAGCCAAACACCGTCACCAATCCTGTGGCTAAGGCCCGGCGGGTAGGGGTGGGTTGGGTGGTTGCCGCTTGACTTTGATAGTTTTGTTTGTATGTGTAATAAAAAGAAAAGCGAAACAAGGGAGAGGGTAGTTTAGGGTAGTGGTGCCACCAAAGAGGGTAGTTTAGGGTAGTGGACAGTCTAAGTGACGTAGTGCGACGAGATTGACGGGACTTAGGATATATAGCCTGCACATAGCCTAACAAAATTACATGATCTAGTTGGCATTATAATCTTCTAAGAAAGTTGTGCATTAAGAGGTACATTGTAGGGTCTAAAATAAACTATTTATAAAGTATGCTAGCATATATGACAAGTTCAAACTTTGATGCTCCTACTTTTCAATGTTAACAAGTAAATTTCTTGTTAAGATATCAGTGATAATAATAATTATTATTGCTATTATTTAAACCAACAAAAAATGTGTATTTCAATCAATAACTTTCATAGCATCATCAACTGAGGACTAAATGGATGACTCACATCAGAGGCCCACAAATTAAAGTTGTTTTCTTTGATAACTACATTATCTGATTATCTAACACTAATATATACAGCAACATGGTTAATACAAACCAATTATAAGTTGAAAAAAAAACTATGAGAACCGCATAATACATGTAGTTAGATAAATGAGTGACGTAAGCAGTTATATAATCGTCTTACATATCATAGTTAGAACAAAAGGTACAATTATTTATGCTAATATTTATGCAGTTTTTTTACTTCAAATTAATTTTGTATTAATCGTTCTATATGTATATATATTACCATAACTACCTTGTGCTAAAGATACTGCAGGAGCAAATACCAAAACATATGAAACCATGGAGGAAGTAGACACCAGATATATAATGTTTTATTGGTAAATAGATATACTAGACGATGTATATTCGTTTAATAAAAAATATGTATTTATTCCTCCTGCTATATGCCGTACGCTCATTACTAGTGGACAATTAAGTGGGCCCATCTATAGTGGGATGAAAGTTCGAAGAAATTTCCTCTGTTATCCAGTTATCTGTCTGCATCTTAAAGTGTTGCCAAATTCGAGGATAAATGGATTAGATGCCCAAATACCCTTGAAGTTTGTAGATATATCAATCTAACCCTTAACTTATGAATTGTGTAATTTATAACTTACTTTTGGGACCATGGTGTCACTTTCACTTTACTTTTTAAAGTAAACACTGGGAGTTGTAGTATAAAGAATTACCTTTATCGCTATCACTTCTCTGGAAACGGGCAGCGCGGGTGGAAAAGCGGACAACTTAAAAAACATGTCAACTTGCTAAAGTCAAAACTAGTTCCTATATTTGTTTTTGTAGTTGCTAGTGGTAACAAGCAACGTTGGGCTGTGCCTGTGTTGTCCCGTTTGGACCTATTCGGCGTGCAAGTTTTATAAAAGTGACATAATTTTAAGTTTTTAAATTTTAACCCATTGTATAAGTTCACTAGATTTAAATATTTTTATCAAGCAAACAAAAGTTATCTAAATCAACCCCTTTCTAAGAAAAAAAAATCAAAATATAGCTTTTTCACTAACATATTTTTCATCTAAACCACCTATCAACCTATGTATGTAAAGATTTAAATTCACACAATTTTTATAGGGGCAAATCACCAATGCCACTTAACCACAGGAATAGATGATTAGACATAATGTCAATGAGATTTTCTAGATTAAAGTCATCACATGATGCAACATAATATTAAATAAACCGGCCATATGCATATTGATAAAACATGAAGGGTCTCTCTTAATGATAGTAAAGATCAAGGTTGATATTTTCGACACATACAAGGGGCCACACCTTTCCATATCTGGAAGATTTCAAGGTCTAGGCCTGTTTTGGCCGGTGTATTAATGTATAATATCCATGAACATGGTCCAATGCTACATATCTATAAACATGGTCCAACACTACCTACAAATAACTGTTTTGGATTAATGTTTAAAAGAATCATGCCTAACAAAACTGTTACATATATCTTATTTTATTTTTATGTTAATAAACAAGTATTATAGGTTTTAAAAAAATGTTTCTTTTAACATGAGAACCCATCACTGGAAAAATCAAAGAAACCCATCAACACCCTGCTAACTAACAGGATCAGGTAAATCGTAGCTTGTGCTAGGCAGGTCCCCTTCAAATGGTTATGGAAGGATATTGATGGAAATCTGGGACCTCTCCTATAAGCGAATTTGGTGTTTAATATTGCGTTTATACACACAGGTATTTTACATTTATACATATGCCTCAATTACCTTACGAAACAAGTACATATTCATTCACTCGTCAATGAAGACTAGCACCTTTCATGACGATAAGTCTTGGTCTCTCATCACTTTACCCTACAAGCCCAAGCCTTACGTCGACGTAAGGGTGAAGAAAGTGAGAAGGAAAGTCATTCGCCATCGAGATGTGGAAAGAATGTATATGTAAAATGCAGGGTAGTGAGTAGTGACCCCTCTCACTTGTCAATGAAGACTAACACCTCTCATGACGTTAAGTCTTGGTCTCTGATCGCTTTATTCTACAAACCTAAGTCTCAAGTCGTCTACGTAATGATGAAGAAAGTGAGAAGGAGAATCATTTGCCAACTTGATGTGGAAGGAGAATCATTTGCCCACTTGATGTGGAAGGAGAATCATTTGCCAACTTGATGTGGAATGAATGTATATGTAAATTGCAGGGAAGGTGGTAGTGATTATTAGGAATAGTTGCATAGAAAGCTTTATTATTTGAATCCCAAACCCCCCTTAAACAAACATAACGTAGATACACTCATACACCAGGTATTCTACCGTTAATGTTTTTTAAGAACTATTTTTATTAACAAACTCGATTTTAATTGAACATGTTCATGTAATAAAAAACTGAGCAAACTGCGAAAATGGTCCCTGAGGTTTAGTCACTTTTGCCACTTTAGTTCAAAACTCAAACCTTTTAAATTTGGGCTCTTGTGGTTTCAATTTTGTTGTCACTTTCATCCAAAATCAAAATCTGGTCTGATTTTTCAGTTAACATCCAGTTTTTTTTTGTCTTTTTCTCCCTTTTAACGAAAGGCAAAATGGTCTT
Source organism: Helianthus annuus (assembly GCF_002127325.2). Lineage (NCBI taxonomy): Eukaryota > Viridiplantae > Streptophyta > Magnoliopsida > Asterales > Asteraceae > Helianthus > Helianthus annuus. The sequence goes on from NC_035438.2 coordinate 44,828,944, forward strand.
TTAACGTTTTATTATAAAAAATAAAAAAATCTAACCATTTTGCCCTTCATTAAAAGAGAGGAAAAAGACAAAAAAGCTGGATGTTAACAGAAAAATCTGATTAAATTTTGATTTTGAATCAAAATGGCAACAAAATTAATAAGACAGGGACTCAGATTTAAAAGGTTTGAGTTTTGGATTAAAGTAAAAAATTAACCAAACCTCACAAACCATTTTGCCAATTTACTCTAGAAAATTGAACATGTTCATGTAATAAAATAATGTACAGTTTTATAGCTTTTCTTGTTAGAATTACTTTAAAAATAGGGAACAAAGTATGGTGCAGGCCCACTATCTTTGCGCAATCTCCGAATCTATTTTAATTTTTTTTATACCATTAACAGTAACGTGGGATTCATAAAAAGGAAGTCAGAAAATTATTGTATATTAATTTTATATTCTACTTCCTTTTATAAATAAAAAAAGCCAGATCTCATGAATTTATTTGACAAAGACAAAAGGTAGAAAATTCCGATCATAGTCAATAAAATTAATATTAAGCATATCAGTGAACTCATGGACAATATATGCGTAGTATATATACAATGAACCTTTATAAAATAAAATAAATATTTATAGAAATGAACGTGAAAAGGCAACCTTGGTCCCCACGATGATATATATAAATAGAACGTAAAGGCGAAAATTCTAAGAGGGTGAATGTCGTTTACCAAATAACCGTTAGTAACATAAGCTCCATTGTTCGTCTACTTTTTTTATGTTTAATTTTGTCACACATACATGGACGCCACTGCTAAGACAACATCGGTAGCAAAACTAGTGAACAATCGAAATGGTCGCAAAATTAGCAATCGAAATGGACGCCACTGCTAAGAAGCTTTGCTTCTCTTGGAGGTCCTGGGTTCAAGTCCAGGCAAGGGGTTTTAATACTAACATGATGATGCTAACTACTAACTCGGTTAGTAGATATTCTAAGCGTACTCTGTTAAAAAAAAAAGTCGTATATCGGTCCCCATTCGGTCATTAATTTGATAGCTAAAATTGGTCTCGACTAGGATTTAAACAACGTTCAAACTAGTAAAATGACACCTACCCTAGATGTTTATCCCCACTAAATTAGTACCACTTCGAGTTCTACGGACAATAGATTTTTTTAAAGTAAATTGATATTGATAGTACTACAATAGACAATATTCTTTGAAAGTACTTATTAAGAGGGGTTTATCATCGGTAAAAAATAAAAAATAAAAATAAATCTAATTTTAGACAATATTATCAGATTTAAGCCGAAAATATTGAATGGGAAAACTAGAAACCAAAATCATCGTCTTTTTCAAGGCTATAAATTTCAACCTACTTTACAACAACAAATTTTATTACCTTCGTCATTTTTGACTTTAATATCTTAAAAAACGAATTAACTATTTTTGGCTTTAATATCTTAAAAAACGAATTAATTACATATTTATATCAAACGGAAAATGTAATAAAACCGTCGTGTTCCATTTTTGTCCGGCGATTCCAAATCGACGACGAAAGAGCAATATATACTATAACATAAGTACGAATCGAAGTACAGTGATGCGTATGTACGTTTGAAAGAGAAGAAATCGAACCTTGATTTTGGAGAATCGGTTTTGGTGAATAGATCGCTTATCGAGGTCAGCAACATGACGGAATCTCCGGCGATGGTTTTTGACGAGTGAGACGGCGTTACGCCACTTCTTCAACGCCGCTTCCGACGGATGTTTCGCCGGAACATTAAAATCTTTCAGGTAGTTTTCCATTTCTGTACCACCACTGTAAGGTAAAGGTTGTGGTTACTTTTATAGTCACGATGACAAAAGTACAGGTCTACAAGACCATCTTCACATGTTATTATATTGGGCCCAATTAAACAGCATGGTGTGGGCCGACTCGGGTCCATTTTCTTTTTAGTAAATTCAACTAGTGTCCTTTACATTTGTATAAACTAACAACCGATGTACTTTAACTAAAGAAATTACAGACTTTGTCTTTTATGTTATCGGTTTTTAACATGTTAGGTCCTTTAGACCTAACCTAGTTAAGTTTTTTTTAAGTCTTACCATGTGCCTCTCACATGAGGGCAACATCGTATTTTCATCTCAATTTTATATTAAAAAATGAAATAAATAAATCTCTTTTATCCCCTCCAATTTTTTCAATTAATTAAAACAAAAATATAATGCATGGTCTAAAATTGGAATTATAATCAAAGTAAAATATTTAAATAATGAGTAGTCTTAACTTATAAAAACTTAACTAGGTTAGGGCTAAAGGACGTACCATGCTAAAAACTTGTAACATAAAGGACAGAGCATGTAATTTCTTTAGTTAAAGGACACCAGTTGTAATTTGATTCAAACGTAAAGGACACTGGTTGTAATTTACTCTTTTTTTTTATTTTTTAAGACTGTTGGGTTGTGTGTATTGCTCGACACATGGCAGATATGGAGTCCATAAGGCAATTCTTATGGATTTTGATAAAAGAAAAAATTATTTTAACTATTTAAAATTTCATTTAATTAAATTAACGCACTAACTAAAATAGAAGATTGCATATAATTTTTTAAAAACTACAAATAAAATTAAGAAAGCTCTACATAAAATTAAAAAAGCTACATAAAATAAAAAAAGATTAAAAACTTCATGATTTATCTATTTCATATTTTTTCAAAATTTCTTGTTTCACTTACAACGTCAATTCCAATTCTGGGCCAGTAAGGTGATCAACCGGCATGGCGAGAAAATTCATATTTTCGCCTTTTTCTTTTAGAGATGTTTTTTATCGTACGACGCTTGGATATTTTTTCTTATCTCGGTCTTTTGTTGTTGGATGAAATTGAATGTGTCGATTTTCGTCCCAATTTCTTCCAACTTGTCACACCCCCAAAATACCACCTAGGGAATGTCCCTGTTAGGCGTGTGACGTACCAACAAAGAGCCACTAATTACATTGAACTCATAATAAATTTGTAAATGAAAATACCCATTATTAATAAATTGTACCAATAATAAGTTTAATAAATCCCAACAAGTTCAGCGGAAGCAAAATAGAAAACCATAGTTAAATTGTTTCAAAACCAATGTATAGTATCAATAATTCCATCACATGTATCCATCCAGATCGACCCATGACCACTCCAGCTACTCCAGACAGCAAGTTCCAAATCCATGTAATCTAACGACCTGCGAGCATGTAACAAGTGTATCAGACAAAGCTGGCGAGTTCACAGTTTTACGAAAACGTTAATTTACCAAGTGTTTAATCCAGTTTGTTAACAAATCCGAAAGTAATATTGATAATATCTCGATACTGAACAAGACGGCTCCTGATGTATGTTTTGCCCGTTCCCCAGTGCTCCTATCAAAGCACTGGGCATGACTGGGTCATTAGTTCACACCCGTCGTCTCCGATATGGGGTGAGGGTGCCAAACCTAAGTAGCGCTACCAACTAATACCCCGTTACCTCTCCGGTAGCAAAAAGATGGGACTTAAGAGTGATAGAGTGAGATTATTATCCAATATTCCAGTTTTTACCCAACAAACCTATCCCTCCCTGGGATACCCACTGACTGTCCCAACCACCAGGACGCATGCTCAAGAGTAGTGAACTCCCCTTTGGTTTGCTCGGTAGATTTAGCTACTCGTTTAACAAAAGTGGTCAACCCAACCCTACCGTGGTTACCAGAGTTAGTCAGTTACATGAACACACAATACATATGTACTTGCATTTACTACACAGATTACGAATAAGTAGCACGTATATTATAACGTAGATCATAGCAAGCGATTGGGTGTAAAAGCAATACAAATTCATATCACACCATATCACAAGTGGTTCAGTTTACATTCAAGTACACTCGTTAATTGTAACAAGTATTCGTGCATCATAAATTAACAAGTCATTATTGGGCCACTCCATCTCTGACCCAATCCCAAAAGTATGTAACGCATGACCGGCCCAAGTGGTTAACCCTTGAAACCTGGCCCAAACAAACATGTTAACATGCAGCCCAACTAAACGGAGTGGTCCCGGCTGCTTGTAACCAATCCCAGTACCCAGATGTGGCCCAAACAAAGAACGGCCCAAAGCAAAGTGCGGCTTCAACTAGATGAAGCCCACCTGTCATCGGCTCGTGCCCAGGAGTGTGCACCCAATTGAAACAGCCTAGTTAACGTGTGTGTAAGGCCCCAAATCCATATGCACATTACAAGTTAACAAATCCCCTAAGTGAGTGTTTAATTTACTTATGGGTGTAACTCATTCTATGAAGCCCATTATATTATGTTTTGTCCCTTTTTGATCAACAGGAAACAACATACAAGATTCAAATTACACAATTCCATAGGTGTGGTACCTTAGGCATCTATACATGTTCAAGCTTTCAAGAAAACTAAACCTAGTTTATTCATACGATTTCATATGCATGCTTTCAAATATTTCATGTTCACTAACTTTATCACTATACATACAATCCCAACAATTTTCATACCTTAATCAAGAGACTATACTATGTGATCTATACACTTAATACATCACGCATAAGCAACCTATATCATCAACATTCAGATCGGTTATACAAAACTAAACACACAACTCGGATCAGGTTGATAAACAACACTAAAACAGATTGATAAACACACTAAAACAGATTGATAAACAACACTAAAACAGATTCTGATCATGTATATTACTAGTGATTATCACGATTATATCCGCATACAATCATAACATCAAGTATCAAAACAATTACGCATGACGAGAGGATTTGGTTCGAAACATATTGAGATTAAACTAACCGAAGGAAATCAAGATTGAGTTGAGGAAGTCTTCGAGATGGGGAGGGTCCTACTGTCGTCGCAAAACAAGGAGGGGGGGTTTCCTCTGTCGTACGTAGAGTATATAGGAGAGTAGGGTTTGTTTTGTGCCAAACTAAAACATGATACATATACATAATATTAATAAACTTGATTGGGCGGTTTCTCCTTTTTGGCGGTGATAATGGGCTCAAGCCCAAATGGACCGAAACACATTGGCAAACAGCCAATACTTAGTGATTAAGGGGGTGGGCTTCGGTTATTTGAGGTGCGGCCCAAACATATTCATTATACTAAGTCCAATTCACACACTCATACATTAAACATTTAGCAATTAAATTACCGTCACAAGTGTTACTAATTTCTATCGTTGTAAAGGATATGAAATAGAAATATCAAGAAACAGGATCACGTGACGTAGAGATACAGACCTTGAAAGTTCGGGTTGTCACATCATCCCCAACTTGAAAGAAATTTCATTCCGAAATTTGACAAGTAAGCATAGAGGAGTGAAGTGGTAAATCAAGATTGTTGTTGATTTTGCTCAGGTACCACATCATCCCCAACTTGAAGAGGAATTTCGTCCCGAAATTCACCAGTGCTACCAGACTTAGATTGGTCATCAGGAAAAAGTTGAGGATACTTAAGCTTCATCTGATCCTCATGCTCCCACGTGAACTCCGGTCCACGTCTTGAGTTCCAACGAACTCTCACTATCGGGATACGACTATTTAGCACCTTGACCTCCCGGTCCATGATCTCTATAGGTTCCTCGACAAACTGCAACTTGTCGTCGATCTTCAGCTCTTGGAACGACACAATTAGTGTTTCATCAGACAATCACTTCTTCAACTGCGAAACGTGAAAAACATCGTGAACATTACCCAACTCAGCAGGTAACTCAAGCTTGTAAGCCACTTTACCGATCCGCTCCAGGATTTTAAATGGCCCAACGTAACGCGGATTGAGCTTGACGCGCTTCCTGAAACGTACAACACCCTTCCACGGCGAAACTTTCAACATAACACGATCACCTACTGCAAACTCCAACGGTTTCCTACGCTTGTCAGCGTAGCTTTTCTGACGATCACGCGCAGCTGCCATACGGTTCCTGATCTGAACAATCTTTTCTGAAGTTTCAAGTACAAGCTCAGGACCCGTGATCTGGCTGTCACCCACCTCAGCCCAACAGAGAGGAGAACGGCATTTCCGCCCATACAATGCTTCGAATGGAGCTGCTTGAATACTAGTGTGGTAGCTATTGTTGTACGAGAACTCTATCAAAGGCAAATGCCTCTCCCAGCCCTTGCCAAAATCAATCACACATGCACGCAGCATGTCTTCAAGTGTCTGAATAGTGTGCTCACTCTGACCATCCGTCTGTGGGTGATAAGCAGTGCTCATATCGAGACGTGAACCGAACGACTTATGCATCGACTGCCATAAGTCAGAAATAAAACGTGGGTCTCGATCTGAGATGATAGAGGTTGGCACTGCCTAGAAACCACTTCCTTAAGATAAACCGCTGCCAGATGTGAGAACTTATCTGTTTACTTGATTGCTAGAAAGTGCGCTGACTTCGTGAGACGATCAACAATCACCCAAATAGTGTCGTTTCCAGCCTGAGTTCTCAGTAAACCTGTGACGAAATCTATAGCAATCTGCTCCATTTCCACGTGGGTATCTCTGGCTGCTGAAGTAAACCCGAGGGTTTCTGATACTCCACTTTAACCTTAGCATAAGTCAAACACTTACTCACGTATACCGCAATGTGAGCCTTCATCTTTGGCCACCAATACATAACCCTGAGATCCTGATACATTTTGTCTGAGCCTAGGTGAACAAAATACCGAGACTTGTGCGCTTCGTCCATCACAAGCTCTCGAAGATTACAATATAGAGGAACCCAAACTCGCTCCATAAAATAATAAAGGCCGTCAGATCTCTCCACAAGTCGTTTCTCCATGCCTCGTAGATACTCAGCTTCAATGTTTTCTTCCTTCAATGCTTCAGTCTGAGCCGAACGAATCTGATCAGGAAGGTTTGAATGAATGGTAAGTTGTAAGGCTCGTACTCACTTCGGTTTCGATTCCTTTCGGCTAAGGGCATCAGCTACAACGTTAGCTTTACCGGGGTGATACTTGATGGCATAGTCATAGTCGTTCAGCAGTTCTACCCAGCGACGCTATCGCATATTCAATTCCTTCTGGTCGAAAATATGCTGAAGGCTCCTGTGGTCGGTATAGATGGTGCATTTGGTACCGTACAGGTAATGCCTCCAGGTTTTCAATGCAAACACCACGGCCCCTAACTCCAAGTCGTGGGTCGTGTAATTCTTCTCATGAACCTTCAACTATCGAGAAGCATAAGCTATCACATTGTTGCGTTGCATTAGCACGCAACTAAGACCCTGAATAGAAGCATCACAGTAAACCACAAAATCCTCGGTACCTTCAGGTAGAGACAAGATCGGTGCACTGCAGAGTTTCTGTTTCAATAGTTGGAACGCATCCTCCTGTTTACTTCCCCAAGAATACACAACACCTTTCTGTGTCAACGAGGTAAGAGGTTGAGCGATCTTCGAGAAGTCCTTGATAAATCTTCGATAATACCTAGCGAGACCAAGAAATTGTCGCACCTCCGTAGGATTTTTGGTGCCGCCCAATTTCTAACAGCATCAACCTTTGTAGGATCCACGTGTATCCCCAATTCATTAACAATGTGTCCAAGGAAGTGTACCTCTCGAATCTAGAAGTCACACTTGGAAAACTTCGCGTAGAGTTGCTCCTTCCTCAGGAGCTCCAAAATAAGACGTAAGTGCCGCTCGTGATCTTCCTTGTTCTTTGAGTAGATCAGAATGTCGTCGATAAACACGATAATGAAGTCGTCAAGATACGGCTTGCACACACGGTTCATAAGATCCATGAAAACCGCTGGTGCATTAGTCATCCCAAATGGCATAACCAAAAACTCATAGTGGCCATACCGCGTTCGAAAAGCCGTTCTGGGGACATCCTCTTCTTGGACTCGTACCTGATGATAGCCCGACCTTAAGTCGATCTTGGAATAAAAGCTTGACCCTTGCAACTGGTCAAACAGATCGTCGATGTATGGTAAAGGATAACGATTCTTGACGGTTACCTTGTTGAGCTCACGATAATCTATACACATCCGAAAGGACCCATCCTTCTTCTTCACGAACAGCACTAGGGCTCCCCAAGGCGAAGAGCTGGGTCGGATAAATCCTCTATCCAACAACTCTTGAAGTTGATTAGACAACTCTTGTAACTCTCCTGGCGCAAGACGATAAGGAGCACGGGCAATCGGAGCTGCTCCTTGCATAAGGTCAATCTGAAATTCCACCTGATGATGTGGAGGTAAAGCAGGTAACTCTTCAGGAAACACGTCAGGAAACTCACGAACAACTAGAAGATCCTCGATCTTCCTTTCTTCAGGTTGCGAATCGGTGACAAGAGCTAGAACAGCAGGGTAGCTCTTTCGTAGACACTTCTGGGCTTTCATGACTGAGATGATGCCAACCATGGCACCACTGCGATGCCCCTGTACTGACAAGGATTCTCCACTGAGGAGAGGGATACGCACGATTTTCTCCTTACAGAGGATTTCCGCCTGATGCTTGGACAACCAATCCATGCCAACGACCACATCAAAACTTCCAAGAGTAACAGGGAGTAGGTCAATGTCAAACACTTGGCCCATGAGATCAAGTTTACAACCAAACAAAACATGAGAAGCTTCTATTGATTTACAATCAGCTAGTTCTACTATATGCTTATTTACAAGAGGTGTGGGAGTCAACCCTAACTGACGACTGAACCTCGAAGACGCATAACTCCAATCAGCACCAGAGTCGAATAAAACAGAAGCAATCAGATTGTTCATAGAAAACGTACCAGTCACAACATTGCCATCGTTACGAGCTTCCCCAGCTCCAATAGTGAACACTCTCCCATGCGCGCCATTTCCACCATTGCCCCCATTATTGTTGCCACCAGCATTCTGATTTAGCTAAGGGCAGTCTCGCCTGATGTGACCCTCGGCTCCACATTGAAAACATCCCTTACGATTTCCACGGTTTTGTTGGGGTTGTTGCCTTTCGTGCTGCTGGGACTGTTGATGTTGCGGGATGTGCTGTTGCTGCTGATTCGGAAGTGAAACCCTACAATCCTTGGCCATATGCCCCACTTTGTTACACCTGTGACATACTCGAGTACACTATCCCCGATGGTGATAGCTGCACTTATTGCACTTTGGTAGTTTCCCCGCGTAAGAACCTTGACCCGAACTGTTGCCCTGGCTTTGATTAACAGAAGACTGACTGAAGCTGCGATTGATGTTATTGTCTGGCCGCTTCTGTGACTGATTCGAGTTAGTCCCCTTATCTACATCATTCCAGTTCCGCTTGCTATCAGTAGCGGGCGTAGTAGCTGTAGTTGCAGCAGCAGAAGTGGTAGAAACGCGCGGTGGTAGCAAACCACTCTCCACCTCCTGATCGGTGATCTTGTGAGCCAAAAGGACAATCTGAGGCAAGTTGTTGAGGTTCGCTGCAGTAACCAAACCCTTCACTCGTGGAGCTAATCCCTTGATGAACAGTTCTATTCTCCGGTGCGGAGGTCGGGACAAGTTCGGGCACATGATAGCCAACTCATGAGACTGTTTCACGTATGCCTTAATCTCGGATCCCACCATCTTTAGATCATAATACTCATTCTCCAGTTTCTGAATCTCATCACGAGGATAATACTCCTCCCTTATTAACTCCTTAAAGTCGTCCCAAGTAGTGGCATTTGCCACCTCGATGCCCAACAGCTGAACCTGGGCATTCCACCATATCAGGGCACCATCCTCGAGCGTACCCGTAGCGTACTTCACTCTGTCCCCAGCAGGACAGTTACACATCGCAAACACCGATTCTACCTTTTCAAACCATCGCAGGAGTCCTACAGCCCCTTCAGTCCCACTGAAGGTCTGTGGCTTACAATCCATGAACATCTTGAACGTACAAGCAGGTGGATTGTTTTGGTTTTGTTGCGCTTGCTGACCTAATGGACGAAAGAAAATACATTACAAGGGTAAGGGTGGTGTACGCGACACAAGGACAAAAGTAATTGGCACATATCGTACCAGCTTGGTAGCCTGCCAAAGCCTTAGCCACACGTGTATTAATCAGATTTGTCAGCTCAGCTTGGGTCATCGCAATGTGACCACGTCCGTGACCTCGTCCGCTCATGATTCTATATAAGGAGAGAGAACAAACTTAAGAGTCGAGGTGAGATAAGAGTCAAGTCTCACGTTGAAATCTACAAACTACCAAGTTTACACACAATAGGGTAGAACCCTCCTCACACTCGTTAAGCCTCACTGGGACTTACATGCACCTCACGTTATTATTATGTGTGCACCCACAATAATAAGGTAATTTGCATGCTTATCTCAGTGCCTCTTAACTTGCGCTAGAAGTTTCCCCACATTCAATTAACATAACGAAAGGTATTACAGGGTTACAAATCACAAAAGTCGAAGAGTAGTGTCACACTATCAAATCACCATAGTATCTAGTATGTCGTTTCATGCAAGCTGTGAGTGTGTGACTACAAAACAAGTAACGCATAAAGTAAACAGAAGACGAACCTTGCAATCTGGAGCTGAGTGTCATGGTCGATTTTCGAGGTTGTTCAGTGTCACGGCCCCCGACCCGGTTTGACCCGTTTCAGGAGCCGCGGGACAGGAATCCCGTGATATTTAATTATGTGATTTTATTTAGCAGCGGAAGTTTATTATCGTCAGGATCGTTTTAAAGCTAAAAACTTTTCCCGATTATTTTATTTCACAACTCGGGATAAAACCCCGGTAATTTACAATAACATGGTTTTAATGAGAAATCTTTATTTTTACAAAACATATTTTCTTTATTTTATAATGAGCCACTACTTTAAGCCTGCACTGCTTCCCAGCACTTTTCCTGAATTACAATAGATCACCTGAAACATGTTTGAAAAAGATTTTGTCAGCGGGGAAATACTGAGTGAATCATTCAGTTTACTGAAAACGACACATTTATTATAATTTACAGTATTAAGAGTTTTTACATATGTTTCAGATATCAACCAACTACCCACAGTATTTGTCACTCGACCGTATCTGTGACTGTGGTCATATCACCATTGGCTGCCCCAATGAATGACGTATATCACTTAATTTTAGGTTCGCCCACCTAATGTGATTAAAACAGTAGTAATGTGCACAATACCCCACATACCGGCTGTAATTTGGTGATTACATAAACTTAATCATTGTAATTATAATTCTGAAAATAATTTGGAGTATTGTAAAACATTTGATAAAAAGAGAATGACTCACATTGCAGATTTAACACGGGCAGAATATGGATTTAGCCTTGTTAACCTAATTTAATAATAATGCACACAAAACCGGGTTAGTAATCAATACAGCAGTTACGATAACTCACGAGATCAAATTCTCACAACGAACGACAAAGTGCGATACTTAAACATCCATCGATTTAACGACGAACGACAAAGTATCACCCTGATGTGGGCGGCACTTAAACATTCATTGGATATATTGATCAGTCGGAAAATGAATCGTAATAGCGATCGAGTGATTACCCTGTTTTGCGGCAGCAATTCGATACTAAGTGTGTTTTTGAACTGTTTCAGCTTATAACTTGACGTCTACACAGAATTTATGCGTCGTATTAACAACATAAGGCAAGTGCCAATGTCTGCTATTTATAGTGATTTTTGGACAGGCTTACGGACCGTATGGTATTTCCCCTTACGGTCCGTAAGGGGTGCAGTCTAATTACGTAGACTAGCTGGAAACGGGACTAGCTTGCATGAATCATCTAAAAATCGAAATTCAATCTGTACAACACATTTTTAAGATAATTATCAATAGGGTTTAATCCCCCCTTGAATTTTAAGGGCCCTGATCCTAATTCCGATTGTTCTGAAAATTTTAGGGTTAGTGCAGAATTACTTGGGTGTCTTAATTAGGGTTTTCTTATTGACTAATTATCATCCTAATTATGGATTTTGATGGGAGTTATTACATCCTTCCCACCTTAAGAAAAATCTCGTCCTCGAGATTTATTGAAATAGATGAGGGTATTTCCGCTTCATTTCTGACTCCAGTTCCCAAGTATACTCTGGTCCCCTCTTTGAATTCCACTTGACTTTCACCAGTACTAGTCGCTTGTGTTTGAGAAACTTGACTTTTCGATCTTCTATTTGTAAAGGTTTTTCTATGAATTTCAGCTTTTCATTTACCTCTACGTCTTGAAGAGGTACTACCAGGGATTCGTCTGATAGACATTTCTTGAGATTGGATACATGAAATACATCATGTACTCCAGCTAGTTCTTCTGGTAGTTGTAAGCGATAAGCTACTGGTCCTATTCGTTGGATCACTGGGAATGGTCCAACATATCTGGGACTCAGTTTTCCATTCTTACCGAATCGTACTACTCCTTTCCAAGGAGAAACTTTTAAAAGTACTTTATCTCCTATCTGGAATTCTAGTGGCTTGCGGCGATTGTCTGCATAGCTTTTCTGGCGATCTCTGGCTGTTTTCAATCTTTCCTTGATTTGAGTTATCTTGTCAGTGGTTTCTTGTACGATTTCTGGACCTGATAATTGACTTTCTCCTATTTATGCCCAACATACGGGAGTTCTGCACTTGCTTCCATACAGTGCTTCGAATGGAGCGGCTTCGATGCTTGAGTGATAACTATTCTTATAGGAGAATTCAATTAATGGTAGATGGTTATCCCAATTACCACCAAAATCAATTACACATGCTCGGAGCATGTCTTCCATTGTTTGTATCGTCCTTTCACTTTGTCCGTCCGTTTGAGGATGATATGCAGTACTTAAATTGAGTCGAGTTCCCATTGCCTCCTGGAAACTTGTCCAGAAACAGGAAGTGAAACGACTATCCCTCTCCGATACAATGGAGAGTGGGACTCCATGTAAGGATACTACTTCATCTACATACAACTTGGCTAACCTTTCCATGCTAAAGGTTTCCTTCATTGGTAGAAAATGAGCTGATTTGGTTAATCGATCCACAATTACCCAAATAGCATCATTAACCCTTGAAACCCGGCCCAAACAAACATGTTAACATGCAGCCCAACTAAACGGAGTGGTCCCGGCTGCTTGTAACTGAGCCAGTACCCAGATGTAGACCAAACAAAGAACGGCCCAAAGCAAAGTGCGGCTTCAACTAGATGAAGCCCACCTGTCATCAGCTCGTGCCCAGGAGTGTGCACCCAATTGAAACAGCCCAGTTAACGTGTGTGTAAGGCCCCAAATCCATATGCACATTACAAGTTAACAAATCCCCTAAGTGAGTGTTTAATTTACTTATGGATGTAACTCATTCTATGGAGCCCATTATATTCTGTTTTGTCCCTTTTTGATTAATAGGAAACAACATACAAGATTCAAATTACACACTTCCATAGGTGTGGTACCTTAGGCATCTATACATGTTCAAGCTTTCAAGAAAACTAAAACCTAGTTTATTAAATCATACGATTTCATATGCATGCTTTCAAATATTTCATGTTCACTAACTTTATCATTATACATACATTCCCAACAATTTTCATACCTTAATCAAGAAACTATACTGTATGATCTATACACATAATACATCATGCATAAGCAACCTATATCATCAACATTCAGATCGGTTATACAAAACTAAACACACAACTTGGATCAGGTTGATAAACAACACTAAAACAGATTGATAAACACACTAAAACAGATTGATAAACAACACTAAAACAGATCTGATCAAGTATATTACTAGTGATTATCACGATTATATCCGCATACAATCATAACATCAAGTATCAAAACAATTATGCATGACGAGAGGATTTGGTTCGAAACATATTGAGATTAAACTAACCGAAGGAAATCAAGATTGAGTTGAGGAAGTCTTCGAGATGGGGAGGGTCCTACTGCCGTCGCAACACAAGGAGGGGGGTTTCCTCTGCCGTACGTAGAGTATATAGGAGAGTAGGGTTTGTTTTGTGCCAAACTAAAACATGATACGTATACATAATATTAATAAACTTGATTGGGCGGTTCCTCCTTTTTGGCCGTGATAATGGGCTTAAGCCCAAGTGGGTCGAAACACATTGGCAAACAACCAATACTTATTGATTAAGGGGGTGGGCTTCGGTTATTTGAGGTGCGGCCCAAACATATTCACTATACTAAGTCCGGCCCAATTCACACACTCATACATTAAACATTTAGCAACTAAATTACCGTCACAAGTGTTACTAATTTCTATCATCGTAAAGGATGTGAAATAGAAATATCAACAAACATGATCACGTGACGAAGAGATACAGACCTTGAAAGTTCGGGTTGTCACACAACCAAACCCTTTACCCGAGGCCGAGCTAGAGGCCGAACCCGATCTCCCTCTTTGAATCCGCTTTTTGACGTGTCTTTACTTGGTGGGCAAGGAGAATCAACAAAATCATCCAAATTTAGATCAAGCTCTTACCCTTTTGGATGAAGTTGATTCATTAGCAGTAGGGACTCTCGCTCATTTAAAAGTGTACCTAAATATATCCCAACAATGCATGTACTTGAACCTGTGCTTCTTGGTTTCTCTGTATGATACCATGGCATTCTTGATAAAGTCGGCCTCCGTTTCACTGCTCCTTGGCGAGTTCTTCGCTTATGGAAACAACCATTGAACTCGGTGACTTATGTATTTATGTCACCCCACGTGGAAGAGAGGCTATCATTTTCACGATACACCTCAATGCTTTGCATTTGCGTATGAAAGGATTTCTTTATGGAATCCCAAAAATCTTTGCGGTGTCCTGAATTCCCTATTCCAAAAAAAGGCATTATAAAAAATTATAATAAAACTGGAAACAATAATATTGTTAGATAAAAAATACCTTGAATCAGATTTTGCGATTCGTCGATATAACATCTTGTCAAAGTGGTTTCTTCTTGAGGCGTCCACTTTATTTGTGTTCGTTGAGTGGCCACTAGTGCTTTCTCTTCATCTGTTTAACATTGTGACTTCTTTTTTTTGGTCGGTTTAGATGACGAACCACCAACGTCTTGCAGTTGTGTTTCAGGTACGAAATCAGGCTGGGAAAGGTTAACAGGAATGGATGAATCGTTGTATGAAAAGTTCGTGAATACACAGTTTTCTAAATACGACGCAAATCCCGCGAGATCAGGACACAGTGAGTATACTAAACCTTGAGGATGGTCGCGGTTTGTTAATTGACGGTTTTTTGGCGAGGTTGGTAGGGTCGTAGTTTCGGTTAAATGGATGCATTGTAGAGGATTAAGTGGGTTGAATTTATAAAAATGTAGAGATAGAAGAAGTAGAGAAGTGGTAAGAAATTGAAAAAAATGGGTGAGTATTTATAATGTTTAAAAAAGAAATAATTTTTTTAAATGAAGTAGTCGTTGGCAACGGCTAGCCCAAACGGTCAAGTCTCACCAGTCACTCCAAGCCAGCCACCTCACCCCCCCGGCGCCCTGTAACACCCCGTGTTTCGAAAGTCAAAGTCAAAATCAAAGTCAAGATTGAAGTCAAAGGAAAAAAGATTGCTAATTGCGATCTGCCACTCCTTGCTTAACTACTGTTTTGACTTCTTTGACTTGTAATCGAATCTTTATTTTATTTGCTTTAGTTGTATTATGTGGAGTATCTGTGAATAATCGAGGTTTAATCGATATTTATCGCATGTTTAATAGCTTTATCGCTTATCGCATCACAATCGCATTCGCAACCCAATTATGCGTTCTGGATATAGTTTTACGTGTGTGTGCCACTTATGTGTTACTTGTGCATGTTTACTTTATTTTTGTGGTAATTAATCAAAACACAATCGCAACTCTATCGCAATCAAATCGCAAACGCTAAACGCCAGTTAATTATGATGATTGTATGTTAGATATAGCATTTTTGTGCTTATTATTGATCTATCGCATCACTCGCTCGAAACGCATCGCAACGCTCAACGCGCGAATCGAAATGACAAAACACAACACGCCAGACACCTGGATCGAGTGGCCAACCGATCGAGTGGCCATCCGATCGGATTGCCATCCGATCGAGTTGCCATCTGATCGGTGGCCAATCCGACCCTGAGCACTTTCCTCTTTTGGAAACCCTATAAATACCCTGCTGTCACATCATTTGTGATGTGACAGCTCCTCAACTCAACCAGCCGCACTCAAGCCTTCTTTCTCTCGATTTCTCGCGATTCTTGTAAGTTTTCAACCTAAATCTTGTACTTCTATGATCTACACGCACTCCTTCATCTTTTTCACCTTTGAATCTTAACTTTTAACTGTGAAATCAGTGGATTTGAGGTGTTCTAGGGTGATGTCATCATGGAGTTCTTATGAACTTCAAGCTTTGGCCTCATTCCACCAAGAACAACTCAGATCTGAAGGATTTCCACAAGATTTACCAATTTTTTTGCATAGATCTACGCATATTCATGGTTAAAAGAATTGAAAGATGGTTTTCTAACTTTCTTTCAACTCTTTTACACTCAATGCACTTAAAACCGATAGAATCGGAGCTTGTTCTGATCTTCTACTCCTTCTTTGTGATGTATTGGTTCAAGATCTGGTTTCTATCAAAGAGACTACCGATTTTGGGTTAAACATGAACGAGCGTCTTGAACAGTTAACCGACCGGACTAGGTTGATTCCTGTTCGATCGGATCACTTGGGTCATGATGGGGTTTCTGTTGTTTAGCACGTTATCACACCATCTCGATCAAAACTGCAAAACTTTCAAAACAATCAAGTGTCAAAGACGATCAGGTCATTGGGACGGATTGCCATCCGATCGAACAGCCATCCGATTGGCTTACACTTGGTTCCACACTCAAACTTATATTTTAACTCTTCAAGGATCTGAACGTCGAACGGATTGCCATCCGATCGGATTGGCATCCGATCGAACGACCATCCGACCATATGACATTTGGAACTTCAACACTTAAACAATTTTCAACATGTCCAATGCATAATCAGTAACCAACGGATTGCCACCCGATCGGATTGCTATCCGATCGAGTGACAACCTGCTGTGAACTTGTTCTCACTAAGTGTCCTACTAATCGGATCGCCACCCGATCGAACCGTCATTCGATCGATCGACCTGAAGGGCAGAGATACTTCTCTGTTTTCAAAATGCTACAACGAAAACTTCAAAGCCATCATACATAAACACATCCTTACCAAACAAGATGTCAATCCAATCGAATGGCCATCCGATCGGATGACCATCCAAACAGATTGACATCCGATCGAATGGTCAACCGATCGGATTGCCATCCGATCAGATTACCATCCGACACTTAGACACTTTGCACCGTTTTACGTGCCGCTCATTGTTTATGCTATCGTTAACTGTTCAGGCTAATCTCTCAGCGCTCCCTTCAATCCAAGAGAGTGTTTACTTGTTAAACACAATATGTGAGTATACTCGATCCCTTTTTGCTTTACGCACTTTTGGGTGTTACATACGTTACTTATTCAAATATCTACACACAACGCAAACACTATTTACACGCTAACCATTATTGCATGCTACGTGTTATTTGATGAATGCTTGTATGTTATGTTAACACAGTGATTGTTGCCTGACACCTTAGCAACGATAGTACTATAGTTTGGACTCAGCTGTAACAACCATTGGAAAGATCCATAAACAAAATCCAAAGTATGCACGATAAAGCTTGAAAACCTGATGGTTGATGAAACAACCCACACAAAAGTACCTTTAGTAGACTCACAATTATAAACTGAACCATTTAGGATCAAGACCCAAAAATACGCGATAAGTATCAACATGGAAATCGAGGAAAAATGTACGATTGGACGAAAAAGCGGCCAAGGACAGGCGTCACACGAAAAAACGTACGATAAGTATTTAGACTTGAACTTAAGAAAGGTACTTTAGTATTAGCTTCGAGATAAGCTTGCATGAATAAAGTGTGATGGGTATTGGTATACCGTGAGGATGATGACTAGAACGTTGAAAGTATGGTAAATAAGCGATAACACTTGGCCACTCTTATTTCTTACTTATTGGTACTACTGGGTTCTAGAAAATGATCTGTCATGGGAATACTAATTTCATTGTTCCTTGATGAAAGCTCTAATAAAAGGTTCATTTTTAAATCATGATTTAAGAAAGATCTATTTATGGGAAATTCAAATTACCTCTCCGGCAAAACTGGGTATGGTGTAGCAGACTCTCCAGCTTGTCCGGGTAAGATGTGGTTACCTCTCCGGCGAGAACCGGGTAAGATGGGGTATATGATATGTCAAACAAGTGACAAAATTCCCTAAATAGTATCATGACCTGATGTGTGACTTGTTTTTGGAAATACAAATCTGTTAAATACATTGACCTTATGAATGGTATGTATATTACAGTATGGGAAATATATGATTATATAGATATGTATATCCATAAGGAAATCCAAAAGCCATAAAAATTTGACAATTTAGGATGAATCACGAACATATGTGTCAATGATAAATGTTAGATTTTCTTATCAGGAACCTTTCATATACATCTATAATTCCGATATCAAAAACTATTTCATTTAATCATCCGTCTTGTAACTCGTGCGACAAGATGAACGATGTGAACCCTTTATATGGGACGCCATCGAAAGTATAAGAATTCCTTTTGCGTTACCTTAGATTATTAACGCATTAGGAAACTTGTAACTAAAGTTGTGTTAGGCACAAAACGTCTCAAAACCTATGTTAATAAGAGTAATTTTACTTTCTTTAAGAACTCTTGCGAAGATAAGAGTAACCACGACTAGGTGCACTTACCAAGACTCTCTTCACTTATAATCCTATTAAGATTACCAGTAATAAGGAAGCTGTTATGACAATACATGGGCTGCAAAGGATTACAGTTGTCCAAACCATTAATATATGTTAAGAAGAATGAAGTAATGTATGCTTCAAAATTTAGACATTAAGATAGTGAAACCCGAGCTTCGAAACACATGATCACGACGTATGCCATGAAATGGAAAGAACTGACAGAAAGGAAATCATGTCTGCTTCATAAAAAGGAATAAAATGGCAACAATGATTCCTGAGGTGATTACTGACTTAGGTTTGCAAGCCAACCAGAGAAGTGACCACAAGGAAACAAGACAGACCAGCCGACAAAAGTTCATCTCTGTGATGAAAACTGCAAGTTATGCACGGAAGTAAGACATAGCGTATATGGTCTCGGAGTTCATTAACACTAGAGGCATGGAAATGAAAGAAAGTCCGACCGACATTTTCCCATAGGATCTACTTGGACTATCACTCGATCATAAGGAGAAACTCAGAATTCATCTGAGACTAGGAATAACACCGATTGTTATATCACAAAGTTAACACTAATGTAGTAGTTGATACTTTAAGAAGCCGAAACAAGTACGTGCTCTTAGATTAAATTTATAGATAAATTTAATGAAACAATTAAAAAGTACCCAAGAAACAACAATCAAGGATGATGCTGAAAGGTTTAAAAAGGAATAATAAAGGAATCGGAAAAAGGAAACTAATGGAAATTGGAGATTCCATAAAGAATTCGGGTACCTATTCAAGGAAACCTACAAGAAAGGATTCTCGAAGAAGCTCATAGAACTAAGTATTTGATGCATCGTGTAAGTAATATGAGGTATCGAGGTTTGAATAAGAATTACTGATAGATAGGAATGAAAAAGGATGTAGCAAGTTATGTCCCTAAGTATTTAATCGATTAGCAAGTCAAACTGAATATTAGAACCCTTTAGGTTTACCTCAACGATTAGAAATGTCAGTATGAAAATGGGATTGATAACCCATGAATGTTATTACCAAAATCCCCAAAACAATAAGTTGTAACAATACAATCTGGGTGATTGTGGATCAACTAACCAAGTTAGCTCAATTACTACCAATGAAGGAAACCCTTTAAGTATAAAACGCTTAGTTAAATTATATGTGGATAAATTAGTCTCATTACATAGAATCCCGTTATCTATTGTATTAAATCAAGATAGTCATTTCATTTCTTATTTCTGGGAAAATTTTAACCTGACTTATTTTGAGTAGTGTGAAGGAATACTACATAGAAAGATGTGCTAAGTACATGTGCAATAAATATTGGCAAAAATAGGACTATCACTTATCACCCATAAGATTTTTCAATAATTAACCTATAAGTATTAGTGTTGCCCATTTGAAAAACTTTATGGATGAAGGTACCATCCATTATGTCGAGCAGAAAAATGAGAAAAGCAACAATCGGACCACGAGATTGGCAAATCATTAGAAATTCAAATCAGAGAAAGAATACTACTAAAAATCTCTCCGTGAAAAGGATAGTCTGATTCAGTAAGAAAGGAAAGTTAAGTCTGAGGAATGTCAAACCATTAAGGTTACTAAGAAAAGTGGACCAGTAGCCTATCAACTAAAATTTCCAAAAGAAATGGTAGGTATACATGATATATTTCATGTAAGGGATTTAAGGAAATGCTTTGCTGATAAATCTTTAGTAGTACCTCTTCAAGATATAGAGATAAATGAAAATCTATGTTCATTGAAAGACCATACAAGCCAAATATGAGAATTCCCAAAGCATACGAGATTAGTTATGGTCAAGGTAAAGTAGGATTTAAAACATGGACAAGAATATACTTGGGAATCGAAGATAAGACGGAAGTAACCACCCTTATTCCAGCAATCTCGAGGACGAGATTTAAAACAAGGTGGGGAGGATGTAACAACCCTCGGAAAGATCCATAAACAAAATCCAAAGTACGCACAATAAAGCTTGAAAACCTGATGGTTGATGAAACAACCCGCACAAAAGTACCTTTAGTAGGCTCGTAATTATAAACCGAACCATTTAGGATCAAGACCCAAAAATACGCGATAAGTATCAGCATGGAAATCGAGGAAAAACACACGATTGGACGAAAAAGCGGCCAAGGACACGCGTCACACGAAGGCGACACGTGTCAGACCTACGTGGGACACGTGGCGACCAAAGCCAGGTCGACCATCCCCGCAACACGCGCCAGGGACAGCCGAACCTGGCGTGACACGCGGGAGGCAACAAAAATTGGCTATAAAGCCAGGGGTTTGGCATTTGATCAAATTGCTCAGTTCCACAGTCTAAAACGTCGTCCTACTCCTTGTATCTCCGTTTCTTTCAATCAACGCCCTAAATTCCGGAAATTCTGCTCATTATTAGGGTAATAACTCTAATCACGGACACGGTACTACATCCGATTGATTGAAACTGATCCAACGGATGTTTAAAGTGATGCCTGTATATGGCTATACTTTGTCATTCGTTGTGAGTTTTGATCTCGGGATTATCGTTAAAGTTGAATTGGGTTAATACGCTAATATGAGTTCCATTGTATCTAGAATTAGAACTCATAATCAGGAAGCTGTTAAACTAGAATACTTAATGATTAAGTAAACTTAGTAATTAAGAAAACTTAATGATTAAGTAAACTTAATGGTTATGTAAAACTTAACAGTTAAGAAAACTTAGCAAACTTAGCGGTTAAGAAACTTAATAGCTAAGGAAACTTAACAGGAAAGGAAACTTTGCAGTTAAGCAAGCTAAGTAAGTTAATTAATCAGCTAATTACGTTATTTAATTAATCGGCTAAGTAAATTACTTGATTAAACCGTTAAGGAAAATTAATCAGTTAAGTAAGATTAATTAAGTTAAGTAAGATTAATTAATCAATTAAGCAAGATTAATAAAGTTAAGTAAGATTAATTAATCAGCTAAGTAAGATTAATTAACTAAATAAAGTAAACACCTAAATAGATATATATGAGGAAGGTGCAAGGAAGGTGTAAGAGGATATATATGTGGGTAGGAAGCTTCCTAGAAAATGCATAGGTAACTTCCTAGAAAAGTATATAGGAAACTTCCTAGAAATTTCATATTTCCTACCTATAAATAGGAAGCTTAGGATTCATTTTTCTTTGCTCATTTCTTCTATTATTCTCTCTATACGTTGGTGTTCTAACCAAAAATCACCAATACGATACTCTGTCCGATAGATTCGGAAACCAACTAACGAATGCCAAAGTGCTGTCTAAATAAGATTATACTTTGTGAATTTCGTTTAGGTTCTGATCTCGTGACCGTTGTTAGGTTTGATGTGGTTTTACACTAATACGTATTCCATTCTGTTAAACTAAATGTTTAACTACCAGAAACTCTGCACTATACACTTACAATCAAAATAGACGCTTAAATTACCAGAAAATTCAGAACTATAAGTAGATGTGTAATCATCAGACGACATATAATCAAGATGCTTGTTTAATCAAGACTATATGCTAACAAGGTGAGTCATTCTCTTTTATCAAATGTGCTTTACAATACCTAAATGTTTTCCAGTTATATGTTACAGGGATTAAGTCTTTGTTATCTTAAATTACTGGCAGTAAGTGGGGTATTGTGCATATTACTACTGTTTTCTCACTTTTAGGTGGACGAACCTAAACAGTGATAATCATCACTATTGGGTGAAAGGACCCAATGGTGGTATGACCATAGTCACCAGGGTGTGATACTAGACCAAATAATTATAAGATAGTGGCAATTGTAATCGCTCTTAATACTGTAATTTATAACAAATATGTTTTTGTACAAAAATTAATGAACTCACCAGTATTCCTGCTGACCAAATGTTTTTAAAATGCATTTCAGGTGATTACGATAGATTGGAATAGGAGTTGTGACACGACACCGAAAGGCTTAAAGAAGTGGCTTATTTTATCAATTAAATTAAATTAAGAAAACATTGTTTTATATATTCGGGTTTATCCCGTATTAAAGCTACCTTTGTGAAACATGGGTTTATTCCATCTGTTTAATAAATTAAATCCGGTGTTTTAAAACTCTGCTATTTTTCCTAACTCACGTTCCTGATGAAATTTTTTGCTGCAATATTTTCAAAATAACCACCGGTACCACTTGACTGCTCGCGGCTTCCGTCCAGGGTATGGTCAGGGGTCGTGACATCAGCACCTGTCGTGGTCAGGGGTTGTTAAGGGCTTTACTTCACGTGTCCCAGTGGGGATATGTGTTGCGCATTCTACAACTCGCAGTCACGTCTGTGCATATTTCTCTGTCGATAACCTACTAGGTTTCACTTTGTACATGTTACATGTTGGTTATGCGTAGACGATTTCAAACTCTATTATACTATTAAACTTGTATGCTAACCTTTACACTATGTGTATTGACTTTATTTTAACGTATGTGACAGGTGCCTAGGATGTTGTGCTTTGCTTGCTTTTCATGGAATCAAGTAGGATTGAGAGTCTAGAAACAAAGACAATTTATTTTATTTAAATCTGAGTTGTCGGAACATGTTATTCGTCTTTGAGATATTGTCGTCTGTAATAATTTACTTGCTTAATAGGTTATGGTATGGGACATAATTAACTATTAGGTAAAGTAGTTATTATGGAATTTCTCTTGGACAATCTGTTTCGCTCAGTGCCATGCCCCGATGTTTCCGCAATCGGTTGGGGTGTGACAGATTGGTATCAGAGCCATAACTATAGGGAATTAGGTAAGGCTCGAACTAGTCCGGGTCGGTGTCTTAGAAGCGACCTAGTCTATAGTCTAAGTACCAACAGACCAACTTGTGCATGCCCTTTAAGGGTTTCGTACAAGCTTACTTGCTATTCTCGCTCGCACTCGCTAAACACTACACTATCACTGTACTCTAATTTTCGAAAATGAACGAGTGATTAGGTCGAGATTAGGTGCGAAAACCACAAACTCTCGACTGAATCACCTGTTCAACCCGCATTTTTCTATCTATAAACAGGAGAATTTGCGTTGAATCAGGAGTGAAATCCGCACTTTAACGCAAATTTTCTTCTCTATTTATCAAAACAGGAACTAAGCTGTTAAGTCAGGGGTAAAACCTGAACCTTGACAACTTGTTCCGCCCTCTATTTTGGTTTTGCAACACTCTCACCAAAGTCTCGAGGGACTCCAACGACTTGAAGTCGCGCTGTAACTGGAAGGATGCGTGCCGTTCACCCAAATCGAGGTAAGAGCATAGTCCCGAAAGCTAAAGTGTGTACCAAAAGTCCTTGTGAATAGTCGAATCACTTTGGGTAGTCGACGTCTATCTAGCCTTAGACAATCTATCCTTGATTTCAATCTCGCATTCGCTAATTTTATGTGTTTCGATTTTGAACCGCAACCGCTGACTCTGATATTCGTCGCTTTTATGTGGGATTTTATGTGTTTTATGTGATTTTACCTGATTATGTGTTTCGATTTTTGGTGATTTATACGCTTTTCGTTGTTCGCTTTTGATCTACACACACGAATCGCACTGCACATCTACCTCTAATCGCTATTAAATCGTTACTACTTGTGGATACTCGCATGCTATGTTCCTCGCTTATGCTATATTACTCGTTGTGTACTCGCTAACTGCAATCGCTATCCTCGAACACGCGATCTTTGAATGATAGGTTTCTGTGTTCTGACTGCCTCATGTGCTTCTATGACGTATATGCTTACGTACCCGTACGTGCTTATGTGCTTATGTGATTATGTGCTTGTATGGTTGATATGTTCCTGAGCTTTAGTAGTAATACGTGTGAGGAGAGATTCGATTATATAGCGTTTTGAATCCTATGGCGCTGTCTGTTGTAGACAGTGTCGTCATTTGGATCATTTCATTCTCGATCTGCTCGGCGCAATCATGATGACAAACGCATCGCCGCCCTTGTCGCTGAGCAAATGGCGAAAGTTATCCCCCAGATTGTTAGTGAGCTGAATGAAAACGCTAGCAAGTCGTCTGAAGAGTCCCAAACTGATTCGCCAAAAGCCGCTTTTAGCTTCAAGCAGTTCAAAGCCTGCGGCCCGAAAGAGTTTACCGACGAAGATGGGCCTACGGCCATGTTTCAATGGTTTGATTCGATCGAGGTCACCCTGCTCCGGAGTGGCAGTCTTGATAATCTCCGTACTCTTAACGCAACTGGCGTCTTCCAATCTCGAGCTTTAGATTGGTGGGCGGCCGAGAGAAACAAACGCGGAAATAATGCAGCTTACGGGTTGACGTGGGATGAGTTGAAGGACGTTATGATGCAAGAGTTCTGCCCTCCCCACGAGCGCCAAAAGCTGGAGGACGAATTCTGGCATATCAAGCAGAAAGATGGAGACAACGCTGGTTTGACTGCTCGCTTCAAGTAGCTTAGCATAATCTGTCCAAGCCAAGTTACTACGCCCGAAATCACTATCAAGAAGTATATCCGTGCTCTTCCGGATTGCGTGGCTGATTTCGTTCAAGCTGTAAAGACGTCAACCATCGAGGAAATTTTTCTACTCGCTGCTGAGATAAACGACAAGCGAGTCAAGTCTGGGTATTGGGATAAAGCTTCCAAGAATCTGCATCAAGCTACCACCGCTGCAACCACTGAAACCGCCACCGCTCCGCAATCTTCAAAGTCCTCTCGTCGCAAGAGGAAGAATAACAACAACAGTAGCAAAAATTCCGCTGTCACCCCTGCTGCCCCGCTCCAATCAGTTCCAGCTCAACCGCAGACTCAACACCGCCAATTAGCGGCACCGGTCACCAACGCACCGTCGGCCAAGCGTGCGTATAGTGGGCCACCCCCGGCTTGCCCTACTTGTACCTATCACCACCCAGTGGGAATCGCTTGCAGATACTGTGTGCATTGCAACATGTAAGGCCATTTCACCGCCAACTGTCGTATAGGTCCCCGTCAAGCTCCAGCTCTAGCTCAAGGTCAAACTCTTGCTCAACAAGCTCTACTTCCTGCTCCTCAAGGCCAAAAAGCGGCTCCTGCACCCGCGATCCATGCTAGAGCTTGCTTTGCGTGTGGTGATCCCAACTACTTCGCAAACATGTGCCCGAACCGAGTGGTGAAGCAAGAGCCACAACAGCAGCAGCCCCAGCAACAGCAGCAGCAGCAACAACAGCCAGCAGCCCACGGACGTACTTTCAACATTAATGTCCGCCAAGCTCAAGCTGATAACAATGTGGTCGATGGTACGTTCCTTGTGAATGGTATTTATGCTTCGTGTTTGTTTGATACTGGAGCCGATAACTGTTTTGTGTCGTTTGAATTAGAAAAGCTCCTTAATCGTAAGCGCGCCCATCTCCCCTCGACGTTCGATGTTGAAGTTGCCACCGGAAGAACCGTCGCTGTTAATTCTGTTCTTCGTGATTGTACTCTCGAACTCAACAATCATGTCTTCCCTATCGACCTTATTCCAATGCAGCTCGGTAGTTTTGACGCCATAGTAGGCATGGACTTTCTTCGTGAAAACCATGCTGAAGTTGTTTGCTTTGATAAGATGATTCGCTTCTCGCTCGCTAACACTGATCAATTGTGTGTTTACGGTGAAGTCGCGTCGAAGGAACTCCAACTCATGTCGTGTGTCCAGGCTAGCAAGTATCTCCGCAAGGAATACCAAGCTTTCTTGGCACACATTGTAGTAGCGGAGAAAAAGGAAGTTAAGGAGATAGACAAGGTGCCTGTAGTTCGTGATTTTCCTCTTGTATTTCCTGACGAGCTTCCTGGACTACCTCCGAGTCGTGATATCGACTTTCGCATCGACCCCATTCCTGGGAAAATCCTGTTGCTAGAGCTCCTTATCGACTCGCTCCATTCGATATGGCCACTATGAGTTCGTTGTTATGCCATTTGGTTTAACCAACGCACCCGCGGTTTTCATGGAACCGATGAATCGCGTGTGTAAACCTTTCCTTGACCGCTTCGTCATCGTGTTCATTGATGATATCCTGATCTATTCCAAGTCGAAAACCGAACACGCGTAACATCTACGTTTGGTTCTCGAGCTACTCCAGGGGAATCGACTCTATGCCAAATTCTCCAAGTGCGAATTTTGGCTGGAGGAGGTTCAATTCCTCAGTCATATTTTCAATAGTCAAGGTATTCACGTCGACCCCACGAAGATCGAAGCTGTTAAGAGTTGGGTTACACCTAAGAACCCGTCGTATGTCCATTCTTTTCTCGGACTAGCGGGCTATTACCGCCGATTTATCGAAGGATTCTCTAAGATCGTCGTGCCGCATACTTCTCTCACGCATAAAGACAAGCCTTTTGTTTGGGGAACTGGACAAGACTGCCTTTCAAACTCTCAAGCATATGCTCTGTAATGCTCCCGTTCTCGCTTTACCTGACGGAAACGATGACTTCGTTGTCTATTGAGATGCCTCGAACCTCGGTCTTGGTTGTGTTCTTATGCAATGGGACAAGGTTATCGCTTACGCATCTCGTCAGCTCAAGATCCACGAGAAGAACTATACAACCCACGACCTCGATCTAGGCGCAGTTGTTTTTGGGTTGAAGATTTGGCGACACTACCTTTATTGTACCAAGTGTACGGTCTTCACCGACCATAGGAACTACAACACATCTTCAGCCAAAAAGAACTAAATATGCGTTAACGCCGATGGGTAGAACTTCTCAACGATTACGACTGTGAGATTCGCTACCATCCTAGCAAAGCTAATGTCGTTGCCGACGCCCTCAGCAAACGAACCTATTTGCATAGTGTTCGTAATGTTCACGCCCAGCATCGTCTCGAAACCCTCATCCGTGACGCTCAGCATGCCCGTTTTACCGAGCGCACTTTGAAGAAGGAAAGGATTCTCAACGATGGAGCCCAGCTAGGGAATAAGTCGAATGGGATATTCCATTATTTGGACCGAATTTGGATTCCCAAGCGTACCGACTTGCGACAAATCCTGATGGATGAAGCCCACAAGTCTCGATATTCTATTCATCCCGGTGGCGATAAAATGTACCAGGACCTTCGCTATAAGTACTGGTGGCCGGGCATGAAGAAGGATATCGCTCTCTATGTTTCGAAGTGCCTGACTTGCTCGAAAGTCAAGGCCGAGCACCAAAGACCCTCTGGTTTACTCGTCCAACCCGAGATCCCTATGTTGAAATGGGAGAGTATAGCTATGGACTTCATAACGAAGCTTCCGCGTACAATCTCAGGTCACGGTAGCATCTGGGTTGTCGTCGACCGTTTGACTAAATCTGCTCATTTTCTGCCGATACGAGAAGACTATAAGGTAGAAAAATTAGCCCGAATCTACACCAATGAGATCATATGTCGACATGGGACGCCTCGAGACATCATCTCTGACCGTGATAGTCGGTTTACCTCGTGTCTTTCGACCCTTTAAGATTTTGGAAAGGATCGGCAAAGTGGCCTATAGACTCGAACTACCGGAGGAACTTAGCAACGTCCACCCGACCTTCCACGTTTCGAACCCCAGAAAGTGTCTGGTTGAGCATGATTTACAAGTTCCACTAGAAGATCTTCATGTGGACGAAACATTACACTTCGTGGAGAAGCCTGTCGAGATCATGGACTGAGAAACCAAGCAGCTTAGGCGCTCACACATTCCCATTGTGAAGGTCCGATGGGAAGACGAACGAGGCGCAGAGTTCACCTGGGAACTGGAAAACGACAAGAAAGCGAAGTACCAGCAGTTGTTTGGTACAACTAAAGCCTAATTTCGGGACGAAATTCCCTTAAGTAGGGGAGGCTGTAACACCCTGTGTTTCGAAAGTCAAAGTCAAAGTCAAAGTCAAGATCGAAGTCAAAGGAAGAAAAGATTGCTAATTGCGATCTGCCACTCCTTGCTTAACTATTGTTTTGACTTCTTTGACTTGTAATCGAATCTTTATTTTATTTGCTTTAGTTGTATTATGTGGAGTATCTGTGAATAATCGAGGTTTAATCGATATTTATCGCATGTTTTATCGCTTTATTGCTTATCGTATTCACAACCCGAATTATGCGTTCTAGATATTGTTTTACGTGTGTGTGCCACTTATGTGTTACTTGTGTGTGTTTACTTTATTTTTGTGGTGATTAATCAAAACGCAATCGGAACTCTATCGCAATCAAATCGCAAACGCTAAACGCCAGTTAATTATGATGATTGTATGTTAGATATAGCATTTATGTGCTTATTATTGATCTATCGCATCACTCGCTCGAAACGCATCGCAACGCTCAACACGCGAATCGAAATGACAAAACTCAACATGCCAGACACCTGGATCGAGTGGCCATCCGATCGGATTGCCATCCGATCGAGTTGCCATCCGATTGGTGGCCAATCTGACACTGAGCACTTTCCTCTTTTGGAAACCCTATAAATACCCTCCTGTCACATCATTTGTGATGTGACAGCTCCTCTACTCGACCAGCCGCACTCAAGCCTTCTTTCTCTTGATTTCTCGCGATTCTTGTACGTTTTCAACCTAAATCTTGTACTTCTATGATCTACACGCACTCCTTCATCTTTTTCACCTTTGAATCCTAACTTTTAACTGTGAAATCAGTGGATTTGAGGTGTTCTAGGGTGATGTCATCATGGAGTTCTTATGAACTTCAAGCTTTGGCCTCATTCCACCAAGAACAACTCAGATCTGAAGGATTTCCACAAGATTTACCAATGTTTTCGCATAGATCTACGCATATTCATGGTTAAAAGAATTGAAAGATGGTTTTCTAACTTTCTTTCAACTCTTTTACACTCAATGCACTCAAAACTGATAGAATCGGAGCTTGTTCTAATCTTCTACTCCTTCTTAGTGATGTATTCAATTTATTCCCTAAATGAGGTCAGGCAGGCACGGCTAAGTCAAAATCTGGTTTCTTTCAAAGAGACTACCGATTTCTGGTTAAACATGAGCGACCATCTTGAACAGTTAACCGACCGGACTAGGGTGATTCCTGTTCGATCGGATCACTTGGGTCTAGATGGGGTTTCTGTTGTTTAGCACATTATCACACCGTCTCGATCAAAACTGCAAAACTTTCAAAACAATCAAGTGTCAAAGACGATCAGGTCGTTGGGACAGATTGCCATCCGATCGAACAGCCATCCGATCGGCTTACACTTGGTTCCACACTCAAACTTTTATTTTAACTCTTCAAGGATCTGAACGTCGAACGGATTGCCGTCTGATCGGATTGCCATCCGATCGAACAACCATCCGACCATGTGACATTTGGAACTTCAACACTTCAACAATTCTCAACATGTTCAATGCATAACCAGTAACCAACGGATTGCCACCCGATCGGATTGCTATCCGATCGAGTGACAACCTGGTGCGAACTTATTCTCACTAAGTGTCCTACTAATCGGATCGCCACCCGATCGAACCGCCGTTCGATCGATCGACCTGAAGTGTAGAGATACTTCTCTGTTTTCAAAATGCTACAACGAAAACTTCAAAGCCATCATACACAAACACATCCTTACCAAACAAGATGTCAATCCAATCGAATGGCCATCCGATCGGATGACCATCCGAACTGATTGACATCCGATCGAATGGTCAACCGATCGGATTGCCATCCGATCGGATTACCATCCGACACTTGGACACTTTGCACCGTTTTACGCGCCGCTCTTCGTTTATGCTATCGTTAACTGTTCAGGCTAATTTCTCAGCGCTCCCTTCAATCCAAGAGAGTGTTTACTTGCTAAACACAATCTGTGAGTATACTCGATCCCTTTTTGCTTTACGAACTTTTGGGTGTTACATACGTTACTTATTCAAATCACAATCTACACACAACGCAAACAATATTTACACACTAACCATTATTGCATGCTACGTGTTATTCGATGAATGCTTGTATGTTATGTTAACACAGTGATTGTTGCCTGACACCTTAGCAACGATAGTACTATAGTTTGGACTCAGCACCTGTCGTGGTTAGGGGTTGTTAAGGGCTTTACTTCACGTGTCCCAGTTGGGATATGTGTTGCGCATTCTAAAACTCGCAGTCACGTCTGTGCATATTTCTCTGTCGATAACCTACTAGGTTTCACTTTGCACATGTTACATGCTGGTTATCCGTAGACGATTTCGAACTCTATTATACTATTAAACTTGTATTCTCACCTTTACACTATGTGTATTGACTTTATTTTAACGTATGTGACAGGTGCCTAGGATGTTGTGCTTTGCTTGCTTTTCATGGAATCAAGTAGGATTGAGAGTCTAGAAACAAAGACAATTTATTTTATTTAAATCTGAGTTGTCGGAACATGTTATTCTTCTTTGAGATATCGCTGTCTGTAATAATTTACTTGCTTAATAGGTTATGGTATGGGACATAATATTAACTATTTGGTAAAGTAGTTGTTATGGAATTTCTCTTGGACAATCGGTTTCGCTCAGTGCCATGCCCCGATGTTTCCGCCATCGGTTGGGGTGTGATACGCCTTACGCCAGGCTTCAAAGCCACGCCAACGAGGTAACGCCGTGGCCAACGCTGGCCTGGTGTGGTTTAGCCAGCGTTGCTTTGCATCCCCCGCCCCAACCAACGCCCTACACCCACTAGTCTAATAATCAAGAAAAACCCGATCACCATGGTAAATAGCCACCCACGTCCGTTAATACAGAAACCCTAAGATAACACCTACACAATCACAACAAACAAAGATAATACCAGCGGAAAAGATGATCGAGAGCTTGTGCAACTCTGATACAATGTAGAAACTAATGGTATCAACAACTCAAAAGATTGAAACACACAAATATAGTGATAAAACGGTGTGAAAATCTTATTATTAACCCAAACCAAAAAATACCCAGCCAATACCCAAGATCTTACACAAAGTAAGATCTAATGAAAAATAATGTTCAGATCAACTGATTAATCAATCAATTGATCGCAATACAACACAACAAAGGATACAAGAGAAAGAATACAACCAAATCTAAACAATCTCACATGAGAGATTATCAACAACACAGAAACCTTAACTGATCGCCACAGATAAAGCTGGGATGATACAAAAATCAAGTGCAAAAGAGGAAACTAGAAGAATAATTTGGAAACCCTAGTTTCTAAATATATACCAGCATCTTTTGTATTTCCACTTTGCACCCTCCATCTTTCACTAATTGCACCAACTTCACAACAAGTTACACCAAAGACCTTCTAATATTACACAACAGCCCTCTATGTTATTTCCCTGCTATATACCACACTTAACTAGAAAGATAAGTAACTTGTAACATAACAACCTAACATAATTAACATATGAATGATAACTAAATCATTCTTTTAACATTAACACTCTTGTCGAAACTACTTCTTTGGTTCTAACCCACACGGATTAGAACCGGTGTTTCGTCACCACTATTTGTAAAATGAGAATCTCTACAAACAATTTACAAAAACAGTGTGAAAAGAATTATTAGATGGGAAACGAGCATGAAAAGTGAAATCTCGTGACATGCCCTTTCGTCATCACATCACACTATCCAAGATCACGAC
Organism: Helianthus annuus; assembly: GCF_002127325.2. Lineage (NCBI taxonomy): Eukaryota > Viridiplantae > Streptophyta > Magnoliopsida > Asterales > Asteraceae > Helianthus > Helianthus annuus. The sequence continues at coordinate 44,861,246 of NC_035438.2, forward strand.
ATAATTGGTTTGTCTGAAAACATGACTGGACATAATTTATTTGAGGTTATGAAGATGGTGAAAAAGTGAGAACTCATCACACCAGTCAAGACTCTAGTGGTTAGATTGTTATATTGTGTACGCAATATCAAAGAAGGTACAATCACGAACAACTTTTGTCAAGGTTTAGATGATCAGTTTGCTATAAGATTAACATGAAACACTTTATCATGATTGGTATTTTACGTGATTATGATTTGATTGCTATTTTCTAATAAAAATAAATAAAAAGATTGTCTATTCGGTAATATATTAACACATTCACAAATCACAATGAGAATATAATTATCTTTCTTAATAAGATACTTTTGGGTAGACTTGAAAAATAATAATTTTCATTTTCAATTTGTTTTTATCTGATTGAGAAACTCAAGTGAACCTACAAATTGTTTTAAGGGGGGAAGTGATTCACGCGACTATCACATTAGTCCAGTGTTCGTCCTAAGACTCCAACAATATGTGGGTTGTCAATACTTCATCAGTTGCCTATGAACGAAAAACATCGAATGATGAAGCCAAACGACAAAAATTACATATAATGTTTTTGAGTATCCATAGTTGCTTCTTTGACACCATGTTGCGGGTGCTCTATGAACGAAAAAACATCGAATGATGAAGCCAAACGATAAAAATTACAAACAATGTTTTTGAGTATCCATAGTTGCTTGTTGATCCTTTGACACCATGTTGCGGGTGCTCTAATTATTACTATCTAATAGTCAGGAAATGTATGAAAAACTTATGTGGGCATTCATACTATTTGTAAGAAAACATAAATTGTAGTATGATAATCATATTTTTCTATATTTCAGCAAACAGAAAGATGATGGAGTTTCATCACAAATTCGGTAGATGTCCACAAATGCACTTGATTTCTAAAAATGATGATCCCTTGCACACTTTCACTGTTGTACTATTTTATCAATTCTCGGGTAAAAGTTATAGCATGCATCACTATGATTATAAAGATATGATGCACAATAATAATATTCTATTTTTTATTATATAAATTACAACGGACTATAACTTATAAAATGTTTTGCCCATCATGCCTTCCATGATTATAAAGATATGATGCACAATAATAATATTCCTTTTTTTGTTATATAAATTACAACGGACTATAACATATAAAATGTTTTGCCCATACCTTCCATGTTTGGGTTGTGTGATGTGTTGATTTATATGAAATACAACTTCTTAGAAATCTAGCCAGAGGATTTATTGGTGTTTGGATTCGTTATAAAAACGCTTGGTCGAGCATCTTCATGTGTTCCTTTAACACTATTTTTCCTACCATTTAATGTAATTATTTTGACCCGTGTTTGGTGGCCCATTTTTAGCCCCATGGAAATCTTGTATTTGTCACTACATACATTATGATAACAAACATCCCATGGAGCCAAATTTGTGAATTGCAACCTTAGTGAGACAATGGAGATGATAAACTAGAGGTGTCAAATCGTGTTGGCTTGGCTGGTTGAATTTTTCAAACAAACATCACCCACATTTTTACTCGTGTCAAAACTATCAACAATAACCTATACACACTTAAAATCATATAACTTGAACACATCCCTTTTAATACACTTATCTAAACATGGCAAACGTGTTTACAGGTTGGAGAAAGTAGTTAAGTTGTAAACATGTTTGTCGAGTTAGTGGGTTGTAAAAATTGGGATTAACGGGTTAGTGGGTCGACCTGTTTAACTAGACGGGTTAAACAGGTTAACACGAACACGACTCGTTTAATTAAACATGTCAAGCCGAACATGACCCATTAATCAAATGAATCAAATAAAATAACCCAAAATTTGTTTATCTTTATTTTAGCTAACATAAACGGATTAAACATGTAAAGATAAAACAATCATACTATTAATTGGATGAGGCTACGATCAGTGGCGGAGCTAGAAATTTTTTCTTATGGTGTCATTTTTTTATGGATACCTCGGTTTATAGTAACCTGGAGTCGAACATCTTGGATCGTTTCGGATCTAGTCAGGTCAAATGACATAATAAAAGCAAATATCAAAGTAAAAGTACAATGTCATTGAATAAAAACACATAATAAAATTACAAAGTCATTAGAAATATAAAAAAAACCATTTAATAGTTGCTTTGTACGCATTTTCATGACTTGAAAACAATTCATAATGTGTCCAATGGCAACTTCCAAAAAAAACCTCTTTTTCATTATAACAAACAAGTGCACGCATTATTCAAATGATCATCAAACATCCTGTTAGGTTAAAGTGTTAAACAATTGAAACAAAACCAATAGACATGGAGCTATAATGCTTACTGGATTAGAAAAAAATAAATTTAAGGATGAACGTTTAATGATTTAAAGTATACTAATTTAATTCAAGTAACCCGGCTTAATTTTTGAAATATAAATTTGTTTATTATGTAATTCTTTTAGAAGAAAACAAAACAATGGTGTCGTTTGTAAAAAAACAATGGTGTCGCTCGTAAAAAAACAATAGCGTCACTCGAATTTTTCCTATTATACGTTGTATTTGCTACACAAAATTCAATGGTGTCGGACGACACCGTTGTTCAAAGTGTGGCTCCGCCACTGGCTACGATTGAGTTTGTTAGCAACAGCCACCATGCCACCAGCTATCATGAGTTGGGTTACTTGGGTAGTTCGAAGCCCACAGGCTCACATTCTTCCTGTTTCACTTCAACACTATTGTTCGGCCTGTCTGCTCTTTGGCCCACAATGAGAAGCCTAAATAAAGATTGCTTTTGTTAATTTTTGAAGCCTAAAATTCGTTCTTTAACGCTAGAGACTGTGGACCTACTTAATCGAGTTCAAAGGGTAATACATAGTAATGTTATGACCCCGAGATTTATGGACGTAATTTTTAAAAGACTTAGTTTTGTTATTCAAAAAGGGTAGCGGCACAACTTGTTGCTCGTTTACCAACTATCTCGATGTAAATTAAAATAACAAAGGCTTAACATTGCCAGTTTCTATGTTTTAAAATATGATTAATTAAAATTTTGTTTATGAGTAAAATGCCAAAATGGTTACTGTTTTAAGCCACTTTTACCACCAAAAATGGAACTTTTTATAATTGAGTACCTGAGGTTTCATTTTTGTTGTTATTTCCATGCAAATTACTAACTCAGTTAAAATGTATCGTTAAGTCATGGACGATTTTGGCAATTACCAAACCTCGGGTACGGTTTTGGCAATTTTACCCATTTATTCTTTTAGTTTTTTAAACTTTCTTTTTTATCTTTAAATAAAAAAAATATAAATAAAACATTTATACATACACACATTTATATATTTACACACTTACTTTTTATTAATTTTCTTTTTTTAACTTTAAAATAAAAAAATAATAACTTAACCATAATATATATACATATACACATACATTTATAATTTTATATATATACGTATATTGATGAAGCTTTATTGGGGCCACAGGGGTAGCCTGGCCCCATCAAAAACTCCTGAATTTTTTTATAGTGTAAAATATTGGATTCTTTAGAGTCCGTCTCCCACCGATTTGGATTTTGAGAGTCCGGCCCTCACTGAGTTTTCGTTCAAGCTCTCCCATTGTATACACACACCATACACACTCTTTCGCTGCTATCCTTCTATATTCTCCACCTCCGTCAACACCACCACCACCATTGTCGTCACCACAACCACCCCCTATATCTCGGCACTCGTACCTCATCTCCCCTCGTTGATCCGTCGTACCAAACATTAGTACCACTCCTCTCTCCCATCGTAACAAGCATTATTAATTAATTTAACGCTAAAAACAAAATTAAAAAATAAGTTTTTTAATCGATATTCCAATATATTTTTTGTTGAAAACAGGGTTCCATCAACAAAAGAGATTTTTTTTATTGTAAGTTTTAACGAGTACAAGTACCATGATGAAACGAACTAATGTCAACCGTATAACTTCAATGTTGGTATTGGGGATTATCAGAACATGTATTAGTATTCCTTTCTATGAAACCATAAAACACAACTTTTTTTTAGTTACATGAGACTACTTTAGTTTAATGAAACCAACGTAAATACTTTGTATGGTAATTTATATTGAGTATCGACAACGTAATAAACCAAACAGGAAACCAACTAAACAACATCGGTACCGATACCAGTATTGTTTATATGGTTTTTGACTGTCATAAAACACATGTCACTATCTTTTGAACATATCACGACTTTACTTTTTTTGTTACATGAGATAAGTTTCGCGTGATTAAACCATCATAAATATTTTCTATCATTTTGTAATGTGCGTAACCTTTTACAGAACCGATACCACTCGATTAACATTAGCACATGTAATTATTTTATGTTTTTTGATCTTGATACATGTAGGTATCGAATTTTTTTCAAGAAGCAGTAAGTACTACAATGTAACTTTGTAACTTGCAATTTCATGTTTTAACTTTTTTCTATTAGACCATGTGTAGTGGTTTACCTCAATAATGCCCCCATCATGGGGCGTTTTGCGACACGTGACAGTCCAGTCAGCATGGGGCATTATTGGGCGTTTTTACAAAAAGGGCGTAGTGGGATAATGCCCAATAATGCCCCGTCAATCATTACACAATTATTAATTTTTTAGTTAAAACTAAATAAATTTCATTTAAATAAAAAACATTACATTCTTAAAAAAAATTCAAAAGTTATCTCCATCTTTAAAACCATATCTAAACTACAGGGACCAAAGTTGTCAAAACCAAACCTTTTAAACCTCCTCTGCGTTCCATCTTCTTCTTCGTTTATTTGCAGGTTTTCCGGCTAACCACAAAGCCATTCCGACTCGATTTCGTCTCCTTCCGGCACAATTTCCAGCTGTCTCCATCTGATTGGCTGGTCAAAACATCTCGCGGCGTGGTTAAAACAACGTTGAAACAATTTTTTTTTCAAAAAAAAAACGCTAAAAAACACCCCATGTAATGAAAGCTGGGCGTTTTTAGGCGTTATTTTTGATTTTTTTTTAAACGCCCCAATACACATGGTCTTAGGCTGAGACTATTTTAAACATTAATTATGTTTTATACGTATAACAAAGTCTCACCACATTGTGCGATGCAAGCTCACTAGTTTTGACACAAATGTGAGAGCACTAAATATTTATATAATTACTTGTAGATGATTTTCATGTATCTATACTATATTGTACATTTTATTATAGGGTTATACTATTTACATCCATTTTTTTGTTATTTGAACCAAGTGATATCACATTAATAAATTTAAATTTGTGTTTTTTTTTATAACTTCCGATAAATAATTTTTATTAAAAACGAATTTGATTTTGCGAAGTGCTTATTTTTATCTATATTTTGATATAAATTTTATAAAAAAGGTGTCGTATCAAATATAATGTTTTATAAGTCGTTATCAAATTTTATATTTCGTTTTTTATAAAACTTATATCAAAACAGAGATAAAAATAAGCAAATCACAAAACCATGTTCGTTTTTTAATAACATTATATATCGGAAATTATAAAAGAAAAACACAAATTTAAATTTATTAATGTCGTGTAAATAGCAAAAAGTTTGGTGTAAATAGAATCACCCTTTAATATACCAAAAAGTTAAGAACTTTTTTTAGTTTAATGTATAAGGCACAACCCTAAATGGTAAATTAGTCTTTCAAACATTAATTACACTTTAATCACCCATCTAAATTACTCTGAATTCCCACACCTTTAATCAAATTATGAATAATTAATTAGTAGTTACACTTTATCTCCCTTACAAAACTAACTATCCTCACATTTTTTAAATGACCATAATTTTTACAACTTTTACGTAAGTTAAAAATTAAAAAAAAATCACAGTCTAAAAACTAAAAACGAGTATTTTATTCGCTTTAATTTGAGTATAGTATAGCTACATGTTTTTAATTAAAAAATTTGGTATGTTATGTGATTAACAATGTCTGGTGAACAATAACTGAATTGTTAATCGAAATGAAATCGAATACAGACGAAACCGAACCGAAATCAACCCAAAACTAAATTAACTGAAAATCGATTAACCAAAACCCGAATTAACCAAGAATTAGTTATCAATTTTTTTGCACCCTCATCAAGATTAATCGAACCATTCATATTTTCATATATATATATATATATATATATATATATATATATTTAGCTTTTATGCATCCACTTTATGTATTTCATATTTTATATCTCCATTTTATGTATTTTTAAGCAAAAGTTTTAGCCCAGGTTTGGTTTTAATTATTAAACATAGCGAACTAAAAATCGTCAACCTAACTGAATAAACTGAACTTATTAACCGAAAACTGACTGTTTAATAAAATAGACTAACTGATAACTAACTATGGCTTCGGCTTCAGCTAAAGATAATAACCAAACGAACCATGTAAACCACAATGAAATGGACTAACCGTACAATGATGCTACAATAAATATTATACGATTAAGAAAACTAACAGAAATGAGTACCGCAATACAAAGTATCATCCTAGTCGCATCGTGCGTACACCTTGCAAGTATTATAAGATGATTAAGAACTTTCTCTAAATTAATAAACAACAAGCATATTCGATTTCTTTTGTATATCTGTAAAATTAGTCATCATTTAAGGCTCCCACTATTTTCACACGCCTAAAATCTTATTTTCACAACCCTACATGTATACGGCTCGTATAGAGTTATACGAGCCGTATAACTGATTGTTGCACAAAAAATGTCAGAGAATGTTTTTTTGTCTCCATGTATACGGGTCATATAACATTATACGACCTGTATAGAATATTATATGACCCATATAATGTTATATGACCCAAACCTTATATAATGTTATACGACTCGTATAGAATGCTATACAACCTAATATTTTCTCCATCTATACAAGCTGTATAGCATTATATGACCAAATATTTGCCATGTCATATTATTCTATACGGGTCGTATAACGTTAGACGACCCGTACACAAGGTGTGAAATTAAGGTTTTGGGTTATGTCTTTATTAGGACCCTTATTTAATTGTTTGAAAAAAGTTGGGAAGACCCATTACGACCTAATTCCGTACATTCTTATCGATAAAAAGAAGCAAATACAAGTTAAAAAATTGAGTAAATTTCGCTTTTTGTCCTTTATGTATTATCTGAAGTTTGAAACGTGCCATTTAAAAGTTTTAATTTCATTTTATATCCAAAAACACATGTATTATATCACTTTAAGTCCTTTACACCAAACTGAGTTAAATTACTCAGTTAGGTTTATTTAAGGCAAGGGTATTATTGGTATTTCAACTTAGTTATTTTGTTTCTACATTTTCTGCTTTAATAACAAAGATCAAGAACACACTCTCTCTCTCCATCAATCATCACATCTCTCCCCTGTTTCTCTCTCTTAAAAAACCCCAAATCTAAAATAAAAAACCTATCTCTTTTAAAAAACCAGACCTAAAATAAAAAACCACCTGCAAAACGAAATGGAGGATGCAGACGATGGAAGTGGTCGATTTACGGATGAAGATGATTACCGGAGACGAGAAGTGTAACCATGGATGATGATGACTGAAAGAATTGAAATGGTGAAGATGGAGGTTTCGAAACGGAAGATGGAGATGAACAGAGATGATGGTAAGATGACGGAGAAATGAAGTTGCAGGTTTCGATGACGGATACGTGAAGTTGCAGGTTCCGGTGACCGGTTTCGAATCTGCCTGAATTCGGATGAACGATGATGTTGCAAGTTGTGGAGATACAATGATGATGTAGATGATAGGCGGTGGTAGTCGGAGAAGATGGTGATGATGTGTTTCAGAAAAGATTCGAGAACAGAGATGATGTTACGGACAAGGAGTGGTGTTTCCGATATAGAAGTAGCTGATGACGATGATGAAGATATGGAGTTTCGAATCTGAAGTGTTTCGGATCAATGGGTTTCGAATATGTGTTTCGAAAGGTGTGTTTTAAATCTATTTCAAAAGGTATGTTCGGGAACAGAGTTGTGTTTCGGATGACTTTAAACCGTGTTTCGGATGAAGCTTGTTAGAGATGGAGAGTTGCAGGTTGTGACGCCGATCGGAGTTGGTGCTCGATGTCGGCTTAACGATTGATATACGATGATTGATGTTAAAGCTGGTGACCGGAGATAATGTGGTTATAAAGGTTGAACAATGGTGTGATGATCGGAAATGATGATGTAGGTGATGAACTATAACGCAGATGGAGAGGATGGTGTATGATGGAGGGTGAAGATGTCAGTGGAGATGACGATGAACGGAGACAGCTATTTCGAAAAAATGAAAGCTTGAAAACTTTTATTCAACAATTTCAGAAAGAAGAACTCTATACCTTTTTGGAAATACCAATAATATCCTTGTCTTAAATAAACCTAACTGAGTAATTTAACTCAGATTTGTTTAAAGGACTTAAAGTGATATAAAACATGTGTTTTTTGAACATAAAATGAAATTAAAACTTTTAAAGGGCATGTTTCAAAATGCAGATAATACATAAAGGACAAAAAGTGAAATTTACTCTAAAAAAATTGCATTGCTTTTTATTGTTTTGATTTTTAGTATTAAAATAAGCATTTTTAAAAACTACTTTGAAACGTTTTAATAAATATATTAAATAGAAAGAAAGAAATATTAAACATACACAAAAAGCCAAGAATAAAATATACTAGATATAAGTTGACTATAAATTTGCCTTTTTGACCATGATGATACCAAACTATTGAATAAGAAATTTTCTCTCTTTTTTTTTAAGTGGTGAGTGTTTAATTTTGTTGGTGGATAAATTATATAGTTTAGTAGTAAATTTAAAGAGTGTTTGGAAAAAAAAAGAACAAAGTTAACTACACATTTCACTTGTATCAACCCATTTCACTTCAACTTCTTTTCTTTTGAACTAACGACTTATCTAATGTAATGCAACTTTACATTGATGTATTTAGTCCTCTCATGGAACACATTGTTCCTAGTTAACTACACAACACCTTGGTTATCACAACATAAAACTATAATAACTCATCCAACCCCTAACTCAACCACTAGCCCTTTTAACCAAACTGCTTCTTTTAGGGCAATATACTCAGATTTTGTTGTTGACAAAGCAACGACATGTCACAACTGATATTTCCAGCTAACAACATTCCCAAGGATTATAAACACATACGCATTTATTGACCTACCTTTATCAAGGTCTTTATCGTAATCCTCATCAACAAATCCCGCTACTTGAACTTGATTAACAGCTGACTTACCAAAGTTTTATCCCTAATATTTAGTACCTTTTAAGTACCTTAAGATCCATTTAGCTATATCCCAGTTAGTCTTTCCTGGTGATGCCAATTGCCAAATACCTACTTACTAAACTTACAACATATTTCAATTCTGGCCTTGTGCAGACCATTAAGTACATTAAACTCCCTACTACATTTGCATAAGGAATATTTTCCATATACCTTACCTTATCTCTTCATCTTAACTTGGAGCATGCATCTTGTAAAGATAACTTGAAATGAGTAGCCATAGGAGTTTTAATAGCCTTACATCATTCCGTACCATAGTTATGCCACACTTTTTGCACACAAGAACTTTGTGAAAGTTTGAGTTATCTTGTACTTTTGTTTCTGTGAATTTCCATTCCTAGAATTCTCTTAGCTTTTCCCAATTCCTTCATTTCAAATTCCATCTTAACATAGATTTAGTGATCTCAATTTGCTCTTTATGTTTACACGCACCAATTATGTCATCGACATACAAGATCAAATACAGAGAGCTACCATGGCTATACTTTTTGAAATATACACAAGAATCATAAGAGCTTATAGAAAAACCATGTGTTACCATGAACTCATCTTATACCATTCTCTAGGAGATTGTTCGAGTCCATATCATGACCTCTTCAATAGACACATCTTTTCTTATCACCTTCCTCCACAAAACCCAAAGGTTGAGCCATATAGATTCTCTCATCTAAAAAACCATGTAAAAAGGTTATCTTTACGTCCAATTGCTCCAATTCAAGATCCAATGCAACTGTAATAGGCAAAATTACTCTAATTAATGTATGTTTTACCACGGGTGAAAAAATATTTGTATAGTGTTTCCCTTTTCTTTGAGTAAACCCCTTAGCAACTAACCTTGCTCTAAATCATGTATCTTCAACATTTGGAACACCTTCATTGATTTTGCGTATCCATTTGCAGGATACTATCTTCAGATCCTTGGGTTTATCCACCAAATCTGAAGTTCTATTTTTTACTAAAGAAGCCATATGTTCTAGCATAGCTTTACATCACTTGACTTTTTCTTTAGAACTTATTGCTTCATCATATGCCAAGGGCTCATTGATGCATTCTTGCCCAGCTACAATGAATGCAACTGCTGAATATCATCATGATTTCTAAACCATAAAGGTTTAACTACATTTGTTCTAGATCGTATAAAGAAACAAGTTGAAGCTAACTTAGCTAAAACCGATGATTTTAATCCATCATTGTTTTATGATGAGATGTGATCAAGAGATATTTTTTTTTTCTAAATGAAGAATGGGTGATTCCAAAGCGTTCCCAGACTAAGCCAATGGAGAAAGACACTTGGTATCTTGACAACGTAGCATCAAATCACATGACGGGTAATCGAGCTTATTTCGTTGAACTGAATGAAGGTATCATGAGAAAGGTGAAATTTGGAGACATCTCTTGTATTGATATACATGGAAAGGGACCAGTATTACTTGAAGGGAAAACGGGGGAGAAACGCCTGTTAACCGATAGTTTGCAAAGCAATATCATAAGTCTTGGTCAAGCAACGAAAGGTGGATGCGGCATTCACATGAAACGTGATTTGCTAACCATTCATGATGATACAGGTAAGCTTATGATAAAGGTGACAAGGACCGAGAACCATTTACACAAGATCAACCTCAAGATAGCAAGTTCCAGTACACAAGTTAGCATGATTGGAATGAAGAATTTGCGGGTGGAGATCTACAAAGAGTTGAACTAAAAGGTGATATTCCAGGTACGAGTCAAAATCTTCTCAAAGATCCAAGTTTAATAAAGAAACCCAAAATTCAAAGTCCAAAGTAAAATGTTCAAGAATTCAAAGAAAAGGTTAAGCAAGGGATTCAAACCCAAGGAAGTACATTTAATGATCCAAGAAAGCTAGTGTTTGCTCAAGGTCGCAACCGAGTTAATGATTGATGTGCGTGAAGTGTGTTATATTTTTGATGAGTATTTAAGCCCCTTTTTACACTTTTAGCCAAGTTTTAAATTTATAAAACACGATATTCACTAACACTAAACACACATATGGGCAAGTGCACCCATCGTGGACGTAGTATAGTGTTGGTAAGATACCGAGGTCGTCCAAGGACACAAGAGCTTTTAATACCGGTTTATCCTCAACGTCTAATCAAATCAAAAAGTGAGAAAAATGTTTTAAACTAAGAAAAATAAAAACTAACTAAATGCTGAAAATAAAAATAAAATAAAAACAGATAGACAAGATGAATCACTTGGATCCGACACGTGTATTAGTATAACCGTTGATTATTTTCGCACTTTTGCACTTATTTAAGAGATTATCTTAGTTATTGTAGTAGGCCCCTCTTTTGAAGGCGACGTTACCCTCAACCCAGTAGTTTGAGTCAGCAAGGATACAATCCTAAAGGGTCGGATTATTGAAAGATAATGAATTAAGTTATTAATGCAAATTGTGGTAGGCCCCGCTTTTGGCGGTGACGTTACCCTCGGCTAAGTAGTCTGAGTCAGCAGGGATACAGTCCTAAATAGCCGGGTTATAGTATTAATAGTAGTTAACTTATGAGGGGGTCAAAGAGTTTGGATCCCCGCCATCCAATACCTATGGGCATTGAAGGAGATCCTACTAAATTTGACCCAGGTCCCAAGCAGGACCTCTAAACGCTGAACAAGGGCAAGACCCTTACCAAACCGTTCCCTTAACCCCCGACCAGGTAGCCAACATACCTCCATATAGACCGTGGAGATATGAATGGTGAAAATCTTTTATTTTATATAGACAGTAAAATAATGCCAAGACACCACGGACAAACGATAAGGAAAGATCACCTTCAACATAAGTAACTAGTTATTAAAGTCATTAATACAAAACCAAATAAAAAGTGCAAAAGATTAAAAATAAAAAGTATTATACTAAACACTTGTCTTCACCAAGTGATGTAAGAGACTTAGGCAAACATGGCCTTGATTGTCAAGAACTCTTACGATCAATCTTGGATCCCGAGACGACTCACACACTCTATGATGGACAATGGATGATGGTGGTGGATGATGGTGTTATGGTGGTGGTGGGTGGTGGATGAAGTGTGAGAGAGGTGGTGTGCCAAGGGATGAGAGAGAATGAAGCCAAGCTCCTCTATTTATAGGCTGAACAGAAGGCTGGACACGGCCCCGTGTCCGCTGGACACGGCCCCGTGCCCGTCTGACATTCTCTCACTTCATTAATTGTAATTGCGAATTACAATTAATGCGCCTGCTGTACTTTCACCACGCCCCCGTGCTCGCTGGACACGGCCCCGTGGTGGGCAATGGAAGCTTCTACTGGTTTGTCTTTTCTGCTGCTTCCTGGGCACGCCCCCGTGTTCGCTGGACACGGGGCGTGTTCAGACTCTGTTTCTTCTCCTTTGCCTTGGGAGGTGTCGTTGAGGGTCCGGGCAGTCCACTTTTGTTCCTTTTCTTGTATTTATGGTAGAATTAGTTGTCTTTTTGCTTCTTTTGTGATTTTGAGCTCATTTCATCCTGAAAATACAAAAGGAAGACAAAAACACTCTTTTTCCAACATTAGTACTTAAAAATGGTTAGTTTTATGCCTTAATTGATGTGATTTATATGTTGCATTTTACACACATCAAATACCCCCACACTTGAACTTTTGCTTGTCCTCAAGCAAAACTCTTTAAATGTGGCTTACACTCCCAAATGGAATAGGTAGAAGAGAAAGTTTTTGGCTTGTCATAGAGTGTCGGGAATCCAAGGTCTTTGTAAGTTTTATTTTTATTTATTTACAATCCTATTCGTTATGATTTATTTTGAACGTTTCATAAGATAAATTACTTATTTGGGCATAGCATGCCTTATTAAAATTCCATTTATATACAAGTTCACATACCTCAGGGGAGATCACTCAACACTCGGCCGAAGGTGTGTATTTTAGTGAATCACTCGAGAGCGGCACGGAACTTACGCCTTCCATAGGCTTGCCAAGCAATCAATCCTCCTCCTTTTTAACTTTTTACCTTTGTAAATATCAAGAGGACTTTTGGGGTGAAGGGTTAGGCTTGGGTTAAAGGTGGGTGGTTGGTTAGTGGTTAGTAAAAAGGGCGAAAATCGTAACAAGCGTCGGTTTTCGTGAAGTACCTTGTTTTTAGTGACTTTTTATTTTGAAGTATTTCTCCAAACAAGCTTTTATAGCTTTTGTTTGTTTTTGACTTCATCATCATTTTTTTTTTGATCGTCACATAAAAAGGTGAGTTTACGAAAAAGCGAGCTTGTTACTAAAATAAAGGGTGAAAAAAATAAAAAGGTTTTTGGTGGGTAAAAAGGGTTTTGGGGTAATGAAATGAAAGGTTTAGGCTCAAAGGGGCTATCTAGGGGGATTTTGGGTAGGTAAAAAAAATGAAAAATAATGGTTTTGAAAAAAATGGTTAGTCCTAATGCCTCCATCATTTACTTACTTGGGTTTAAGTTGGTAAGGACCGGGAATGTATCGTCGTGGCAAGTTCTAGATTTGTAAGAACCGAGCGGCTATTCACACAAGAAACGAAAAAATGAGCATTTAATCTAAATATGTGTATTTTTATGCTCAATAAAGGCTCAAAACTCACTTTTGTGGGAATGGGTTTTTAATGTGACCAAGTATATATAATCGAATTTTTAACTAGACTTGTTATACCGTTTCATAATTTTCTTATGTTGGTTCTTTTTTTTATCACGACGCTATCGGTTGTAAACTTGTAAAAATATAACCTTTTTAGAACTTGTTATTCCCAACTTAAACTAAGACAAGTAAATAAAAAAAATGAAATAGTTTTTGAAAAAAATTTGGGGTGTTTAGCGGTTCCAATAGAGTTTTGTGTTAGGCTTGTATTTAGGATTTTGCAAAATTTCAAGGTTTTAGCATCCCCCCCACACTTAAATTACACATTGTCCTCAATGTGTCCAAAAATAAAGTTTTTGGTTGATTAGAATGTATAAAAGTGGGTTAAAAAGCAAAGATTTATGTTACTGGCATCCTGGACACGGCCCCGTGTTGACCGGGCACGGCCCCGTGGTCAAGTGCCAGTAACAAAAATTACAGAATTGAAACAGAAGCCTGGACACGGGGGCGTGTCCGCTGAACACGGCCCGTGTCCAGTTACCTGAACTGGGTGATTTTCTGCAGGGGCTCAGCACGGGGCCGTATTGGTTGGGCACGGCCCGTGTTGAGCCTTCTGTGATGGAGATTTTTGTCGGGTTGCTCTGTTCTTCGTGCATGGTTCCATTTTTCTCGTTCCCTTTTTCATCTATTACCACCATGAGTGTGTTTTATTCTCAAAACAACCATCAATCTTAAAAACCATCATAACATTGCTAATAGAGAGACATTACATAAAGATAAAAATTACATAAATATTTAACTTATGGAGTTCTAGCCCTATGTTTTATTTTAATTTAGCAAAATTTCCAAGAAGCTACTAATCTTGGTTAGATAAGGCTTTGTAGAACTCCTCCTTTCGGGTGTGGTTCTCCTCATATGTCGGCAAGCCACTCCTCTACCTCCCTTGGAAGGAGAAAAGAGGGCTCGTTCGCATTAGTTTGAGGAGTTTCAACTTCCGCTGGAACTTCTTGTGGGTTTTCCATAGGAGTTTCTGCGGGAAAGTCTCCCCACCCGGTAGGGTTGTTAACACCGAGTGCCAAGTTCCAGTCTTGTTGTGGAAGGACTGGTTCCATAGGAGGTGCTACCAAAATGTTTAACCTTTGGTGCAAAAGGTTAATCTCTTGGAAGCTGCTTTCAAGTCCCATTGTAAGATCGTTAATATGGTCAATGAGGACCTCCTCTACTGACGTCATTTCGTCGAGAGCTTCCCTCAGTGCTATCACGTAGTGCACAAGTGTAGCTTCAACGGAGGGCCTCCTTCCCCTTCGGCTGTTTGAGGAATGAACGGATGATGTTTCGCTGTTTTCACTCGCCATTCTACGAAAAATAAACCAAAAGCAGTTTATATGACGAAACAGTTTCTGGACACGGCCCCGTGCTCATTGAGCACGGCCCCGTGTTCATCTTTCTGCAGAATTTTGGAGCAAGGAATCTTGGGTTTTTAAGTTATTTTCTGAGTTTATGCAAGCTTTTTGACAGTAAATAACTCTAAACAATGTTACATAACATGTTTTTACCAAGATTCTATGATCAAAACTCATTGTTCCCTACCACAAAGATTGAAAATTCAAACTTTTCATGGTAGTTCTTGAAGAAAGATGAAGAAGAAGGAAATGTCTAGAAGAGGAAAGGACAAGATGGGTTGTTGGAAACTTCTTTTAGACTTACCTAGGATTGTTTGAGAGAAGATTCCTTCAAATCTCTGTCCCCAAGTTGGTCCAAATGTGCAGGATTTTTGGCTGCATTTATAGAAAACGACAACCTGCTGGACACGGCCCCGTGTCCGCTGGACACGGCCCCGTGTGCAGATAAAATTCTGACACAGTTTGTCCGTATTCTGACGTTCTGATCAGAAGGGAATCTTTTGGTGGACACGGGGGCGTGTTGGCCGGGCACGGCCCCGTGTCGGAAAGCTGTTTTATGAAGTTTTGTCTTTACTAAGGAGCTAATCTATATCGGGTGGCTCTTGACTTGTTGGAACAACCCCAAAGTGCCTAAGATACCTTAATTGTCCTATACTAAGGCGAGAACGCAAGAGGTTGTCGGTGAGGGTGATTCCTATTTTCATTCTAGGTGGACAAGTCCAACCCTTTCCCGGGCTCTCGTTAAAGAAGGTGTATGCCGAATCGCTCAGGTCTATGTATGCATCGAACGAAGTCGATGGGGAGTCCTTCACGACACAATTGGCACAGGGACGACTATCGTCCGCGTCTTTTCTAGGTAAGAAGGTATTTTCGGGAGCAACGAGGTTGTCGGAATGCGGTTCCAACATTTCCTCATGGTCATCATCTTGGGATGGATCTAAAAAATCCTTCCTAAGTTCTTTTGACCAATTGAGAAGTAGTTCTTCTAGTTGAAATAACTCGTCAAGGAGCATTTCTCCTAGAATATCTGGTTGGGCGCATTCGAGGGAGAAATAGTGCTTATTTTTACTTTCGCCCCTCTTAAGGTTACTCGGTGGGTCTATATAGTGGGGCCTATAAGTGAGGAAAAAACATTTTAATTCCTCATGTTCGCCTCCACATATTCGACACCACAAACCATAAGAGTGCCGAAAGTAAAAAGAATTACTATCACTCATGTTTGTGTCAGAAATTACCAACCGCCGGGATCTAACGGTTCTGTTTTCAGCAACTGAATCTTGGGCACGGGGGCGTGTTGAGTGGACACGGCCCCGTGTTCAGCCTACTGTCTGACTTAAAACAGGATTGCCAGTTCCAATGATTGAGCACGGGGCGTGTTCAGCGGGCACGGCCCCGTGTTGAGCTCTGCAGAAGCTAAAAATCTAAAAAAAAATCCTAAAAATTAAAGAAAAATAAAAATATGATTAGGCCGTTGATTCCTAACTTTCTTAAAATCCTTGTGTCCCCGGCAACGGCGCCAAAAACTTGATGTGCGTGAACTGTGTTATATTTTTGATGAGTATTTAAGCCCCTTTTTACACTTTTAGCCAAGTTTTAAATTTATAAAACACGATATTCACTAACACTAAACACACATATGGGCAAGTGCACCCATCGTGGACGTAGTATAGTGTTGGTAAGATACCGAGGTCGTCCAAGGACACAAGAGCTTTTAATACCGGTTTATCCTCAACGTCTAATCAAATCAAAAAGTGAGAAAAATGTTTTAAACTAAGAAAAATAAAAACTAACTAAATGCTGAAAATAAAAATAAAATAAAAACAGATAGACAAGATGAATCACTTGGATCCGACACGTGTATTAGTATAACCTTTGATTATTTTCGCACTTTTGCACTTATTTAAGAGAGTATCTTAGTTATTGTAGTAGGCCCCTCTTTTGAAGGCGACGTTACCCTCAACCCAGTAGTTTGAGTCAGCAAGGATACAATCCTAAAGGGTCGGATTATTGAAAGATAATGAATTAAGTTATTAATGCAAATTGTGGTAGGCCCCGCTTTTGGCGGTGACGTTACCCTCAGCTAAGTAGTCTGAGTCAGCAGGGATACAGTCCTAAATAGCCGGGTTATAGTATTAATAGTAGTTAACTTATGAGGGGGTCAAAGAGTTTGGATCCCCGCCATCCAATACCTATGGGCATTGAAGGAGATCCTACTAAATTTGACCCAGGTCCCAAGCAGGACCTCTAAACGCTGAACAAGGGCAAGACCCTTACCAAACCGTTCCCTTAACCCCCGACCAGGTAGCCAACATACCTCCATATAGACCGTGGAGATATGAATGGTGAAAATCTTTTATTTTATATAGACAGTAAGATAATGCCAAGACACCACGGACAAACGATAAGGAAAGATCACCTTCAACATAAGTAACTAGTTATTAAAGTCATTAATACAAAACCAAATAAAAAGTGCAAAAGATTAAAAATAAAAAGTATTATACTAAACACTTGTCTTCACCAAGTGATGTAAGAGACTTAGGCAAACATGGCCTTGATTGTCAAGAACTCTTACGATCAATCTTGGATCCCGAGACGACTCACACACTCTATGATGGACAATGGATGATGGTGGTGGATGATGGTGTTATGGTGGTGGTGGGTGGTGGATGAAGTGTGAAAGAGGTGGTGTGCCAAGGGATGAGAGAGAATGAAGCCAAGCTCCTCTATTTATAGGCTGAACAGAAGGCTGGACACGGCCCCGTGTCCGCTGGACACGGCCCCGTGCCCGTCTGACATTCTCTCACTTCATTAATTGTAATTGCGAATTACAATTAATGCGCCTGCTGTACTTTCACCACACCCCCGTGCTCGCTGGACACGGCCCCGTGGTGGGCAATGGAAGCTTCTACTGGTTTGTCTTTTCTGCTGCTTCCTGGGCACGCCCCCGTGTTCGCTGGACACGGGGCGTGTTCAGACTCTGTTTCTTCTCCTTTGCCTTGGGAGGTGCCGTTGAGGGTCCGGGCAGTCCACTTTTGTTCCTTTTCTTGTATTTATGGTAGAATTAGTTGTCTTTTTGCTTCTTTTGTGATTTTGAGCTCATTTCATCCTGAAAATACAAAAGGAAGACAAAAACACTCTTTTTCCAACATTAGTACTTAAAAAGGGTTAGTTTTATGCCTTAATTGATGTGATTTATATGTTGCATTTTACACACATCAATGATGATGCGAGTTCTTATAACCAAAGGACGAGTCGTGGAGAAATGACTAGTCGAGTACAAGGTCACAATAATGTTTGAGCTAGGAAAGAGCCAAAAAACACAGTTAGAGATCGAGAGAACTTCCAAGAGAATCAAGTTGAAGACATGCTTGGAGTTAAAGACCCACCTATTTTGAGTCCAAAATTACAGGGTGATTGTTGGTAATTTACGAACTTCAAGTCACAAGTCGTCGGTGAACTTAGGAGACCAAATTTAACAAATAGGTTAAATTAGTTAATTTACCTAATTACATTATAATTAATATGGTAATGTCTTGGCCACCAAGTTAGGGGTAGCCTATATAAACCAAGTTAGGGTAAGGCATTATGTAACAACTCCCACTAAAAACATTACTTATGATGTTAATTATCTAATAAGGAAACCCTAATTAAGAAACCCAAGTAATTCTGCATAAACACTGAAATTTTCAGAACAATCAGAATCAGGATCAGGGCCCCTAAAACTCGGGGGGGGGGGGTAAAATCCTAGTTACGATTATCTTAATAACTATCTGTCGAATTCGAATTTTAAGAATCTGTCAACTCAGCAAAGCTACATGCACGAAAGGCTACCCTATGGAATAGGGTGACCCCTCGCGTCACGCGACGCCCATAGGGGTACCCCGCGCGTCACGCGACGGGGGTCAAAATTCGTGTATAAATAGAGGGGGTTGGCAATCGAATTTTGGCACAAAAACGACGTTAAAACTCAAATTACACACGGAGATATCGTCTGTATACTGCACAAACACACACAATTCACGAATCGCTGCCGCAATCAGGGTAATAACTCGATCGCTATTACGATTCAACGTCCGATCGATTGTAACTATCCAACGATTGTTTAAGTGCTGCTCAAATTGAGTTTATACTTTGTTATTCATCGTGATTTCGACTTGAATGTTTGAGTGCTGTTCGAACTCGGACTATACTCTGTCATTCGTTGTGAATCCGTTGAATTGTTAAGTATTACACCTTATTAATCGTTGTGAGGGTTTAATCTCGTGAATTGTCACTAACCCGTTTGTGTGTGCATTGTTGTTTAAATTAGGTTAATCAAGGCTAATCAGTAGGCTTATACTCTGCTCGTTAAATCTGCAATGTGAGTCATTCTCTTTTTATCAACTATTTTTACAATACTCCCAAGTATTTTTCCAAAGTTATAATTACAGTGATTCAGTTTATGTAATCACCAAATTACAGCCGGTATGTGGGGTATTGTGCACATTACTATTGTTTCTATCACTTTAGGTGGGCGAACCTAATTAGTGATACCCGTCACCATTGGGGCAACCAATGGGGGATATGACCACAGTCACCGAAACGAGTCGAGTGACAAATACTGTGGGTAGTTGGTTTGATATCAGAAACATTGTAATCTCTCTTAATACTGTGAATTATAACAAATGAGTCATTTTAGTAAAACGGAATGATTCACTCAGTATTTCCCCGCTGACAAAACCTTTTTCAAACATGTTTCAGGTGATCTGTTGTGAGCAAAGAAAAGTGCCGTGAAGCACTACAAGCTTAGAAAAGTGGCTCAATGTAAATAAATAAAGAAACATGTTTTGAGAAATAAAGATTTCCCAGTGAAATCACCTTATTGTAAATTATGGGATTTATCCCTAAGTTATGAAAACGGGCAGTTTTAATATTACAAGATCCTGCTTAAAAAAAAGGGACTTCTGCTGTCGCTTAAATTTAATACCACAGAATTTCCTGCCTCGCGGCTCTGGACCGGGTCAAACCGGGGCCGAGGGCCGTGACAGGAAAAAGGTGGTATCAGAGCCACTGATTTAAGCTTACTATTGATTTTAGCCTATTGAGAAATACTTAGGAATTCTAATTGCCATTCCGTGAATATCTGTTTTATTAAACTAATTAATTGTTAAGTTACAGTATGGGTAAACAAAAGCTTTCTGCTATATACCACAAATTAGATACTGCACCCACAGAAAAAGGAACCTCTTCCTCCAAATACCCAGCAGATCTAAAAGAAGGGATTTTTGTCCGGAAAGCACAATATGAGAATCCTCTTACCCCAGAGAAAAGAAATTCGATTATTAGAAAAGGCCAGAAACCCCAAGTCAAGAAAGTGAGGTTTAATCCGGAAATCCAGGAATTAGGCAATAGTCCACCTTGGGAAGACAAATTAGATGAAAAATGGGCAAATCTTTATATGCTAGCTACCGTAGCAGAAAATGCAAACCTCTAACTACCAATAAACCTGGTCTAGTAGAAAACTACTATCCAGTAAATAAATAAATCCTAGTGTGTTCTCTTTCCTGTTGTCTTTTGTAAAAATTAGTATGCAATAAAACTTCAATGTTTATTTGTAAAACTTTGTTCCAAAGTTTTAACTTAGCATTTTTGTGCATTTTGCATATATGCTATACAGCATGAGTGAGATATCGGAAGCATTTCAGAATCTCAACCTCTACCCAGTACCAATTGAAGTCTCCCATGACTTTACTGGTTATATTGCTGACATAAAGGAACCTCTGGAATTCCAAGCTCCACCGCTGGAAAAAGCAAAACCTAAAAAGAGAAGAAGATATGTAGGATGGAGGAAAGTGCGCAGGAGAAAGCCAGCCACTAGGAAACTCCCTAAAGTAGAAAACCCTATAGACAAAGGAAAAGGAATCGAAACCGGAGAGAGTTCTAAGCCAGCAGAAATAGAAATCAAGAAAAATTCTAAACAAAAAGGAATAGAAATTGGAGAGAACTCTAGACAACCTGAAGAAATCACATTTCAAGACGAAATAGACCGTCTATTTGCAAATTGTGATGTCATTAGCCCTATCAACAATAATCTATACCCTTACCCGGCCGAAATCTAACTTCCCGTAAATCTGGAACCAGCTATTCCAGACCCACTAATCCACACTCGACCTTTAGGCCAAATGGAATAATGGTGGACGAATGACTGGCAATTCCAAAACATGATTAATAGTCCTTATTCCTTCCTCCCACAGTTTGATCCAGAACCTATCCCAATCCTCCAATGAGCAACGAAAACTTAGCCGAACTTCGTCAGTTCGGTGAAGAGCTGATAGGTACAGGGAATAGGATCCAGGAAATGGGGGAACAAATCTCCTGGAAATACGACGAAAGGGAGCGTCGCTACTAAACTGCCAGTTGACCAAAGAATAGTGGGGTTGGGAAGAATGTCTGTATAATAACAGTAGTAGAAAAATATAACTCTGTAAAATGGGAAATAAAACATTGTAAGATAAGTAGTGTGTATGGATGCCTATATAATCTATAAAGCAAAATAGAAGTCGAAACATCGACAATTTTGGCTATATAAATGTGTGTTGTGAAAAAGATTTATGTGATTACTTGCCATTGTTTTATTTACAATCATTTGATACTAATAGTTATATCTATAATAATTATTAGATGGAAAACGCAAATGAACCAATTAATGAAGTAAACCAATCTGAGCAAAATCAAGAAAATCAATATATGACTAGGCAGAATATTGAAAATATTATTGCTCAAGGGATAGCCAATGCTATTCCAACAATTATGGCTGCTGCTCAGAAACCTGCTGAACCACAACAAATCATTCCTAGTAAACGTACTCCGGAAGATAACGATAGTAACAACATAAATGGAGGCGGCAATCATGACGATAATAATCCACGACAGACCCCACTTCCTAAGAAAATGAAAGCTGCAACGCCTGGTTGCACTTACAAAGAATTCCTTGCCTGTAAACCAGCAGAATTTGCAGGTAATGAAGGGGCAACTGCAACACTGCGTTGGTTAGAGAAAACCGAAGCAGTAATTGCAATAAGTAAGTGTGCCGAAGAAGATCAGGTCATGTATGCTTCAAATTTGTTCAAAGAAGGGGCGCTAGAGTGGTGGAACACTGTATTACAAGCAAAAGGAAGAAGGATGGCTTATGCTATGAACTGGGAAGAATTTAAGAATCTTGTAGAAAGAAAATTCTGTCCCGAATATGAAAAGGAACAAATGGCGAATAAGTTCCTAAGCCATCGTATGGTAGGCGTAGAGTGTCGCGGTTATACCTCGACATTCTTTGAATATGCTAGAGTGGTACCAATACTGGCTTCGCCAGAATCGGTACTCATTTCTCGCTATATTTGGGGACTAATTAGTGAAATCCGTAACATCGTTAAGGCTGCACGACCTCGTACTATTGACGATGCTGTGGAATTAGCTAATACCCTAACCGATGAACTGGTACGCACAAGAGATGAAAACAGGAAGAAGGATTTGGCTCAAAAGATTACCCAAGGATTTCGTATGGGTAATACAAAGAAAAGAGGAACAAGGCAATCCTCAAATCCTCCTTTTTGCAGAAATTGTAGGAAGAAGCACTTTGGAAGGTGCAATGTGACCTGCAATTTTTGCAAATCTGTGGGACATAGCGAAGAAAATTGCAAAAAGAAAACCATAGTCTGCTATAACTGTGGAGAAACAGGACATTACAAAACAGAATGTCCTAAATTGATCAAAACCACAGACAATAAAGGCAAATCAGCTAATGGAACAACAAAGAAGAATGCCCGAGCATTCCAGCTAACCACCCAGGAAGCAGAACTCATTCCAGATGTGATAGCCGGTACGTTCTTAGTTCATGACGTGTTTGCAAAAGTATTATTTGACTCTGGTGCAAACCAAAGTTTTATCAATACTTCATTCTGCCAAGCTCTTAACTTACCTTTAACCACCCTTAGGCAGATTTTTACAGTCGAAACGGCGGATGGGAATTCTATTAACATAGATAAAGTTTTGCAAGAAGGAAAGATAGAACTTTTAGGCCATAAGTTTTCTTCAAACATGTTACCTATGAAATTAGCCGGATTCGATGTAGTATTAGGAATGGATTGGTTAGTAGCCAACCATGCTCGAATCCTTTGTGATAAGAATTCCGTAGAAATCCGTACTCCCACAGGAGAGGTAATTTTAATTACAGGAGATAAACCTCGAAAGCCACAGAAATTCATTTCAGTAATGAAGTTGGCTAGTTATTCAAGAAAACAAGAAATGGTGTATATGATTTCTGTAACATTAACACTAAAAGTAAGGAACTCCAGGACATCCCTATAGTCTCAGAATACCCAGATGTCTTTCCAGAAGAATTACCTGGGTTACCACCCGATCGAGAAGTAGAGTTTAGAATTCATCTAATTCCGGGTACTACACCAATAGCCAAGGCATCTTACCGATTAGCACCCACCGAAATGCTAGAATTGAAAAAGCAGTTAGACGAATTACTAAGCAAAGGATTTATACAACCTAGTTCATCCCCTTGGGGAGCACCAGTGTTGTTTGTGAAAAAGAAAGATGGATCGATGAGGATGTGTATCGATTATAGGGAACTAAATAAAGTTACAATTAAGAATCGATATCCATTACCTAGGATTGATGATCTTTTCGATCAACTTCAAGGCGCTAGGTATTTTTCTAAGATAGACTTAAGATCTGGATATCACCAGCTGAAAGTACAAGAAGAAGACATACCTAAAACTGCTTTCAGAACTAGGTATGGTCATTATGAGTTTACAGTCATGCCCTTTGGACTAACAAATGCCCCAACAACATTTATGGACATGATGAATCGGATCTGTAAACCATACTTGGATAAATTTGTAATCGTATTCATCGACGATATACTTATTTATTCCAAAAGTCAGAAAGAACATTGCGAGCACCTGCATGCACTCTTAACTTTGTTAAGAAAGGAAAAGCTTTATGCCAAATTCTCGAAGTGTGAATTCTGGTTACAGGAAGTGCAATTTTTAGGTCACATGGTGAATCATGAAGGAATTCACGTAGATCCTGCTAAAATAGAAGCAATCACCAAATGGAAGGTCCCGCAAACAGTTATGGAAATTAGAAGTTTTCTAGGCTTAGCTGGATACTAGAGACGATTTATTAAAGATTTCTCTAAGATAGCTGTACCTTTGACTAAGTTGACCTGTAAAGCCGTTAAGTTTGAATGGGGACCTAGACAAAAAGAAGCTTTTAAGAGTTTAAAGCACAGATTAACGAATGCTCCAATTTTAGCTTTACCCGAAGGAACAGAAGATTTTGAAGTATATTGTGATGCTTCAAAATTAGGATTCGGATGTGTGTTGATGCAACGCAAGAAGGTAATTGCGTATGCCTCCAGGCAATTGAAAAAACACGAGGAAAATTATACGACTCATGACTTAGAATTAGGAGCCATAATTTTTGCCCTTAAAATCTGGAGACATTATCTGTATGGAAGTAAGTTTACTATTTATACAGATCATAAAAGTTTAAGGTACATATTTGGGCAAAAAGAGTTAAATATGAGGCAAAGAAGATGGATGGAAATCCTAAGCGATTACGACTGTGATATTCAATATCACGAAGGAAAGGCAAACGTAGTTGCAGATGCCTTAAGTGGTAAATATCATGAAAAACAAAAGCGAGTCCGTGCTCTTAGGTTAAATCTACAATTAGATTTAATGGAACAATTGAAAAATGTACAAGCTACAGCAATCAAGGACGATGCTGAAGGAATGAAAGGTTATGTAAAAGAACTAGAGCAAGGAAATGATGGAATTTGGAGATTCCACAAGAAAAGAATTTGGGTACCTAAGCAGGGAGAATTAAGAAATAAGATTTTAGAAGAAGCTCATAAATCTCGGTATACCGTACATCCAGGAAACAATAAGATGTACCAAAATTTAAGAAACAATTTCTGGTGGATAGGAATGAAAAAGGATATAGCTGAATACGTATCAAAATGTCTTACTTGTTCCCAAGTTAAGGCAGAACACCAGAAACCTTCAGGACTACTACAACAGTTAGAAATGCCTGTATGGAAATGGGAACTCATAACAATGGATTTTGTTACTAAGTTACCCAAAACCAGAGAAGGTAATGATGCGATTTGGGTAATTGTGGATCGATTAACCAAATCAGCTCATTTTCTACCAATGAAGGAAACCTTTAGCATGGAAAGGCTAGCCAAGTTGTACGTAGATGAAGTAGTATCTTTACATGGAGTCCCACTCTCCATTATATCAGACAGGGATAGTCGTTTCACTTCCCATTTCTGGACTAGTTTCCAGGAAGCAATGAGAACCCGACGCAATTTAAGTACTGCATATCATCCTCAAACAGACGGACAAAGTGAAAGGACGATACAAACCTTGGAAGACATGCTCCGAGCATGTGTAATTGATTTTGGTGGTAATTGGGATAACCACTTACCATTAATTGAATTCTCCTATAACAATAGTTATCATTCAAGCATCGAAGCTGATCCATTCGAAGCACTGTACGGACGCAAGTGCAGAACTCCAGTTTGTTGGGCAGAAATAGGAGAAAGTCAATTATCAGGTCCAGAAATTGTACAAGAAACCACAGACAAGATAACGCAAATCAAGGAAAGACCGAAGACGGCTAGAAATCGCCAGAAAAGCTATGCAGACAATCGCCGCAAGCCACTAGAGTTTCAGGTAGGAGACAAAGTACTCTTGAAAGTCTCTCCTTGGAAAAGAGTAGTACGATTCGGTAAGAAAGGAAAGCCAAGTCCAAGATACGTAGGACCATTTCTAGTAATGCAACGAATAGGATCAGTTGCTTATCGTATACAACTACCAGAAGAATTAGCTGGAGTACATGATGTGTTTCATGTATCCAATCTCAAGAAATGTTTATCCGATGAATCCCTGGTAGTACCTCTTCAAGATGTAGAGGTAAAATGAAAAGTTAAAATTCATAGAGAAACCACTGCAAATAGAAGACAAGAAAGTCAAATTTCTCAAACACAAACAACTAGTATTAGTCAAAGTCAAATGGAATTCAAAGAGAGGACCAGAATACACTTGGGAGCTGGAATCAGAAATGAAGCGGAAATACCCTCATCTATTCCAATAAATCTCGAGGACGAGATTTTTCTTAAGGTGGGGAGGATGTAACAACTCTCACTAAAAACATTACTTATGATGTTAATTATCTAATAAGGAAACCCTAATTAAGAAACCCAAGTAATTCTGCATAAACCTTGAAATTTTCAGAACAATCAGAATCAGGATCAGGGCCCCTAAAACTCAGGGGGGGGGGGTAAAACCCTAGTTACAATTATCTTAATAACTATCTGTTGAATTCGAATTTTAAGAATCTGTCAACTCAGCAAAGCTACATGCACGAAAGGCTACCCTATGGAGTAGGGTGACCCCTCGCGTCACGCGACGCCCATAGGGGTACCCCTCGCGTCACGCGACGGGGGTCAAAATTCGTGTATAAATAGAGGGGGTTGGCAATCAAATTTTGGCACAAAAACGACGTTAAAACTCAAATTACACACGGAGATATCGCCTGTATACTGCACAAACACACACAATTCACGAATCGCTGCCGCAATCAGGGTAATAACTCGATCGCTATTACGATTCAACGTCCGATCGATTGTAACTATCCAACGATTGTTTAAGTACTACTCAAATTGAGTTTATACTTTGTTATTCATCGTGATTTCGACTTGAATGTTTAAGTGCTGTTCGAACTCGGACTATACTCTGTCATTCGTTGTGAATCCATTGAATTGTAAGTATTACACCTTATTAATCGTTGTGAGGGTTTAATCTCGTGAATTGTCGTAACTGCTGTATTAGTTACTAACCCGTTTGTGTGTGCATTGTTATTTAAATTAGGTTAATCAAGGCTAATCAGTAGGCTTATACTCTGCTCGTTAAATCTGCAATGTGAGTCATTCTCTTTTTATCAACTGTTTTACAATACTCCAAAGTATTTTTCCAAAGTTATAATTACAGTGATTAAGTTTATGTAATCACCAAATTACAGCCGGTATGTGGGGTATTGTGCACATTACTATTGTTTCTATCACTTTAGGTGGGCGAACCTAATTAGTGATACCCGTCACCATTGGGGCAACCAATGGGGGATATGACCACAGTCACCGAAACGAGTCGAGTGACAAATACTGTGGGTAGTTGGTTTGATATCAGAAACATTGTAATCTCTCTTAATACTGTGAATTATAACAAATGAGTCATTTTAGTAAAACGGAATGATTCACTCAGTATTTCCCCGCTGACAAAACCTTTTTCAAACATGTTTCAGGTGATCTGTTGTGAGCAAAGAAAAGTGCCGTGAAGCACTACAAGCTTAGAAAAGTGGCTCAATGTAAATAAATAAAGAAACATGTTTTGAGAAATAAAGATTTCCCAGTGAAATCACCTTATTGTAAATTATGGGATTTATCCCTAAGTTATGAAAACGGGCAGTTTTAATATTACAAGATCCTGCTTAAAAAAAAAGGGACTTCTGCTGTCGCTTAAATTTAATACCACAGAATTTCCTGCCTCGCGGCTCTGGACCGGGTCAAACCGGGGCCGAGGGCCGTGACACATTATTAAGAGACAGGACTAGAGAGAAACCGAGTTATGGTTTACGAGTTTGTAATCAGTTTTGAATTATTTTCTGATTAATAAGATTGAGAGTTATTCGATCTAAATTATTTTCTTCATCTTTTCTATTCGGTTTGATTTTCGATTGGGACTTGAATTAGTGTGTTCTTCAAGTGTTTTACCTGACTCCATCTGAAATGTATACAATCTCTTATTCATATTTAACCTAAGGCAAGAGATTTAGTCATGTATAGAGTCTCTAACTTTGACCAAATTCCAGCTGAGAGGTTTCCTTCAACACTTCATGTAATACTCTGTATCCAAGACTCAGAAGTCGTTTCTTCCATCGAATTTCTCCAATTCGAATTTCGGTGACACCATCTTTAATACATATAGATTATATATGAAATTATTCTCTAATCAAGCCCGAACCAGGCTTTGATACCAATTGTTGTAATATCAACACCAAGAACAATCAATTAACACTCAAAATCAACATGTTCTTATTGAACTGACGCTATGTTCCAGAGTTTAATAAACAAAAGAAAAGAAAAGAAAATGAATTAAGGAGAGAAAAGAAAATGAGTAGAGATGAACATTTTAATTACCTACCTTGTTCCCGAGTCGTCAGAAAGAAATCAAAGGAAAAGTAAGGATTTTATTTATTAAATACATTTTCCTTCCAAATCTCTCCAACTTGGAAGGATTAAAAATGAGGGAAAAAGACATAAGTTTTCATTCCATTTCTCTCTATTTTCTTCCTTAAAAAAACTCTGGAACACGACTTTTTTTTTGACATCATTCCAAATCCTTTCTTTTTCTTTGTTAAATGAAACTCGGGAACACAGCGAAGTGATTGTGAACGATTACAAAAGAGAACTAATAAATTACTTAAACAGTTGAAAAAACCCTAAACAATGAACAATTAATCATCTATCTTATACTAATCCAGCCATAACAACATTTACAAACTCAAGTTGCAAAGTTGCAACTTTAGTCCCTGGACTTATTAGAAATAAGCAAGTGTTCCTCTAACTTTGTTTGACTTTAGTTAACTATTACCTTTTGACTTTATTTTCCTATAACTTGATAAGCCTATAATAAAGTAATTGTAAATTTCTAGCTGACTCCATAAAAGATAACGAGCTTGATGGGAAAAGATGAGAGCAGATAATGTAGTTGACGAAAGCGACCCTCTCAGTATATCTAGTCATCATGTCGGCTAGAGCATTGGCAACAAAATGATGTATTTATATCATGGCCTATACCGAATCGAGTGCAAAATGATAGCATTTTCAAGCGGCTCAATTCCAAAGTTGTGATGCGATGGCTTTTTAAGTTATAAACATTAAAACTGGTCTAGACAGATATGTGTTACGGATAACCAACCCAAACCAAACGAGGACCGACGGATCAACCTCTTAACGGTCTAGCTTTCGGTATACATTTATTTGTTTTGAGGTCATCCTTCCTATTCGATCTCAACCTGATCCGGCCCGCCCCTGCTCAACCCGATTCTCAAAGTTTGTTCAACAATCATTTCTACCTAACATGCTAAAGCCTAAAAGGATGAGAACCGGCAGTATTAAAAAGACGAAGGGTGTAAATTGCCAATTTTTGTTTTGAAATTACTGACGGCTACATAATTTAATTGCAGAAAAAAAGGGAATTTCTGCACGCAAGAAGTCGTTTGATCACTTGAAGAGGCCTTACAGTTTGTGAAATCGGCAACTGTTATGTTCAGGATGGAGATTGATTCACCATCATCATCATCATCATCTGAACTTGATGCACCTATTCTTTCACCAAAAGATCGTATACTCAAGGTACTAATTTATATTCCAATCTTTCACCCTTTATTTTTAACGAAATTTGGGCATTGTTTATAGTGACAATCATGGGGTTTTATGATCATTCTATTAGTATGCTGTATGGGTTTAGATTAGTTCAAAATATGTTCAAATATTCAATGCGATTGATTTTCACTATTTTGTTCAGAATTTTAACTGAAAAGAATGAGCTTTAACTAATCCACCCTTTTAACTATAGTTTAACTAAATATTAAAAATAAAAAAAAAAGTGATTGGTTGATTTGAGGTGGACCCCGTCTCACAATTCTCTCACAGGCGTTAAGGGGGTAACGCCTCCCCTCTTGATGGCCCCCTTTCACGCTTGCTTTTTGGTGTTTAACGCCTAAAGTTGATGATGTGGCTTTGGCACCGGTGGGTTTAACGCCCACAACGTGGAGTCTAATGTTAATTATGTTGTCATATTCTTTTGTTTCAGAGGCTAGCTCTAATAGATGTGTCTGAAGAGAGTCTTGAGCATATGCAGCCCGGGATAATCGCATATGTTAAAAGAAACAGTTCCAGATTACAAGAAATTTTTAATGCGATTTTACCATCTGATTATGAGATTCAGACCGCCATTGAAGCAGAGGCAGACCCTGGCATTGAGGATTTACTACATGAAAGCATGGTTTGGTTGCAGTGGTTGATGTTTGATGGTGATCCTGTTGACATGCTACAACGACTGGCGTTGTTGAATGTTGGGCAACGTGGTGTTTGTGGATCCGTGTGGGCCAGTGGTGAGATGGCATACCGTTGTAGAACATGCGAAATTGATCCCACTTGTGCAATTTGCGTCCCGTGTTTTGTAAACGGTGATCATAAAGATCATGATTACTCAGTTATAAAAACAGGCAGTGGATGCTGTGATTGTGGGGACGTGACAGGATGGAAACGTAGCGGATTTTGTTCTAAACATAAAGGAGCAGAACAAATACAACCACTTCAAGAAGATATTGCAAAGACTCTAGGTCCTGTTTTGGATTGTCTTCTTCGTCACTGGAAAAACAGTTTATTATTCATGGATAATGCTTCAGAACCAAAAGCGGTTGCAGATGTGCTGACATCAGCAGTGGTGGGGATGCTTTTGGAATTTTGTAAGTGCAGTGAAAGCTTGCTTGGTTTTGTTTCCGGAAGATTATGCTATGAGGTTGATTTGCTGGACGTTCTCGTAAGGGCAGAGCGGTTTTTGAGCTTGGATGCTGTCTCAAAGCTTCACAAACTACTTTTAAAGTTGCTAAGTGATCCTTTTTTCAAATACGAGTTTGCAAAGGCTTTTATAAAGTATTATCCCACAGTCGTAAATGACGTTTTGCAAGAGAGTACAGATGCTACTTTTCAGAACCTACCACTACTATCAACATTCGGGGTTCAGATTTTCACTGTCCCTACCCTGACTCCACGTCTCGTTAAGGAAATGGATCTTTTAACCATGCTTTTGGAGTGTTTGAGCAAGATATTCAGTTCTTGTTCTGGACAGGATCATCGACTAGAAGTAAAGTCAACCTCTTATTAATATACACTTATTTTTAAGAGTAAACTTCCATTTTGCTCCCTGTGGTTTGGTCACTTTAACGGTTTTGCCCCAAACCTTTCAAAATAGCCATTTTACTCCCTGATCTATGAAGGCCTTCATGATTTTGCTCCCCGCCCCTAAACGTCATCCACTTTAACAGTTAAAGTCTGTCACGTGCAAAACACCTGAGGGGCAATTATGTCTTTTCCCAACCCTCCCTTTACAATTCCAGCTTAAAACCCTAACTGTTAAAATGGATGACGTTTAGGGCGGGGAGCAAAATCATGAAGGCCTTCATAGATCAGGGAGTAAAATGGCTATTTTGAAAGGTTGGGGCAAAACCGTTAAAGTTGTTAGAATTATTATTATTATCATTATTAAACTTAGGTTATGTTATTTAAGTATTCGAACATGTATATATATATATAACGATATGTACTTATTATTAGATCGGTTAAGATAGGGAGATATGCAGATCAAACGATAAGCGGATGATCGATTATATATGACAGTTACCCGCCAAAAGTAACCGCCAAATCTGTATGTTTAAATATGTTTTGCCGGGAACTGTTTTAACTATCAAGACAATTTGTATTCGACAAGTTTGTCCGCTCATTCTCTTTCATTTCTCTCTTCTCTGCAAATTCATTTCTTGTTTGTTTGTTGTTTCATTATTTG
Source organism: Helianthus annuus (assembly GCF_002127325.2). Taxonomy (NCBI): domain Eukaryota; kingdom Viridiplantae; phylum Streptophyta; class Magnoliopsida; order Asterales; family Asteraceae; genus Helianthus; species Helianthus annuus. Next base: position 44,893,231 of record NC_035438.2, read on the forward strand.
CAAGATGTCTGTTTTCCATACAAACACTTCCGCTGCAAATGATATCGGTAATCCGGTTATTCATCATGATGTTCATCCAGTTATTCATCGTGATGTTAATTCGGATTTTCAACATAGTGGTATCAGAGCCACTCATGGAAAACGAACCGAAATTCATGAAACTGCAGACACACTTCCTTGTCAGCATTGTATTGATGAAATCAATGAAAGGAACAAGCGAAACTCTCGGGTTCGACTCTGTTATTATTGTCACACACCAGGCCATCAGATCTACAACTGCATAGAGAAGGATAATGATGAAACATCTCAACTGTTAAAACAGGCTATTAATGTTGGGATCAGACGGAAAGAAGAAGATGTTCACTGCAACGATGAAATGATTGTCTCCGGCACCGACGGCGGACAATGGGCAGGAATTTGGTATGTTAATCCGACATTCAATCATCATTTTTCTGGTAACATAAGTGCTTTCAAAAGGGTGAAACATATGATGGGTGTAGAGACTAGATCGGGTATGAACAATTTCTTGTTTATAAGAGGGGTAGGGTCGGTTGTTTTGAAAACTGGGAACGAAACACTTAATATACAAAGTGTTTACTACTCTCCGGAGATTGATCGAAATGTTTTAAGCCTTGATCAACTTACTTTACAAGGCTTTACGGTCAAAAGGTCCGGAGATAAATGCAAGATATACCCCATGTTTTCAACCCCGGTAATAAACTCGATAAACGATAAAACTGGATTGACAAAGGAGGAAGAATTGGGTGAATATGAGAAACGAAGATTGCAGGAAATGGGATCCGTAGATGAACAGTTCAAAGAAGAATACCTGAATTCTTACTTTGAAACGCTAAACGTTTCGGATGAGAATGAATATGATTGGAATTTGCTGATCTTGAGGGCATTAAAGTTTAACGAATTTGCCGATTGCAAAGCGTTAATAGACATGCTCGATGACAGAGAATATGTCTTCAAGTATCAAGTAGATCTCCAAAAGAAATTCGAGGAAATGATTCGGTGGTTCATGGAAGTATACATGGGGATTACACACAGGCCAATACCTCCTTATTCTCCGAACCGGAAGAAGATTGACTTGTTGAGTCTGTTTATTTTAGTCATAAGAGACGGAGGATATAGAGAAATTACGACTGAAAACACGTGGCCGATCATTGCTAAAGATTTGGGTTTTGATTATAAAGATGGAGATTACATAAGGATTATCTATGCTATGTATCTCGATATATTGGAGTACTATTATAAATTCAAATCTTTACAAGAAAGCGTGCAGACAAAAGAGATGGTAACGGACGAAACAGAAGTTAATGGAGGTCATCACCGGAGAACAAAGAGTGCGGAAGCAGCAGCAGTCCACAGTCATGAAGATGGAACTCAGTATGCATTGTTCACACGAAAGGGAAGCGAAGATGATTGGAACATACACAAGAAAAGGAAGCGTTTCAACTTCGATCACGCGAAGAAAGCTGTGGATGATGCAAACCGCAGTGTTATGCAGAACAATTACAACATAACCAAAGTTTAAGGGGGTTATGTTAGAATTATTATTATTATCATTATTAAACTTAGGTTATGTTATTTAAGTATTCGAACATGTATATATATATATAACGATATGTACTTATTATTAGATCGGTTAAGATAGGGAGATATGCAGATCAAACGATAAGCGGATGATCGATTATATATGACAGTTACCCGCCAAAAGTAACCGCCAAATCTGTATGTTTAAATATGTTTTGCCGGGAACTGTTTTAACTATCAAGACAATTTGTATTCGACAAGTTTGTCCGCTCATTCTCTTTCATTTCTCTCTTCTCTGCAAATTCATTTCTTGTTTGTTTGTTGTTTCATTATTTGCAAGATGTCTGTTTTCCATACAAACACTTCCGCTGCAAATGATATCGGTAATCCGGTTATTCATCATGATGTTCATCCAGTTATTCATCGTGATGTTAATTCGGATTTCCAACAAAAGTGACCAAACCACAGGGAGCAAAACGGAAGTTTACTCTTTTTTTAATTTTCCAGTTTGTGTTTCATCGATGATTTCTTTCAGGTTTCAGAGTGGGAAGATATGTACAAAACAACACAATATGTTGTTAAACATATTGAATATGTCATGAGCCATTCAACTATACCAAAATACATGACATGTGAGAGGCGTGGCATTTCCAGAACGTGGATGAAACTATTAGGTTTTTTGCAGGGAATGAACCCTGAAAAAAGAGAAATACATATTCATGTAGAAGAAGAAAATGAAAATATCGATTTACCTTTTCTTTTAGTCGGTTCCATTGCAAATATTAATGTTTTATTAGTAGCTGGTGCGTTTTCCACCAAAGAGGAATCAGTTTCCACTATAAATGTGAAGGTAGTTAATGAACAGGACTCTTTTTCTAGTCTAACTTCGTTGGATTATGAAATGAAGGCTGTTGAAGGAAATGATGCTCGTGTTTCAGTTTTGACTTCAGTTTCATGGTTAATCTTCGAGTGTTTACGGGCCATTGAATACTGGTTGAAAGCTAACAATACATCAGGTCTTCTGACTCTGAATCTCCTTACTTCAACAAGCAATACTTTTGATAATGCTTCTGTAGTAATTCCTTTAAATTAAAGAGAACATTATTTAAGTTTGTGCTCATCAACGTGACACCATTTCTACAGGTTTTGGAGGTCATGGGGTGGAAGGGGATTATACAAATGAATTAGAGGTTTTAAGTTTGGCAGATTGGCCAGAAATTGAATATGATGTTAGTTCACAAGAGATATCGGTGCATATCCCGTTGCATCGTTTGCTCTCATTGGCTTTACAAAGAGCATTGAAGAGGTGTTATGGTGAATCTGAGTCATCTGCTTATGGTGATTTTTTTGGCCACGTGTTAGGTGGCTGCCACCCGTACGGATTCTCTGCTTTTGTGATGGAACATCCTCTGCGTATTAGGGTTTTCTGTAGTCAAGTTCGTGCGGGGATGTGGCGGAAGAATGGTGATGCAGCACTAGCATCTTACGAGTGGTATCGTTTTGTTAAATGGTAGGAGAAGAGTTTCAGTTAATTATCTGGTGGAATCCTTCTATGGGATTGAGTCTGAGTACCCTTTTTTTTTTTTTTTTTTTTTGTTTTTGCTTAATGCAGGTCAGAGCAGGGTTTGGAACTTGATATATTTCTTCTACAGTGCTGTGCTGCATTAGCTCCAGCAGACTTTTATATTGCTAGAATCGTAGAACGTTTTGGTCTATCAGATTACCTTTCTTTGAATATGGAAAGAGCTAACGAGTACGTATCTTTTCGGAAACTCGTTAATTCTACTTGAGTTTGGATTTATTGTTTGTTGATCATTTTTTTTATCAAACATAATAGAAACAAGAAGATAAAACGTGTGTACCTGATTCTGCCAGCAACCGCAGTAAATATATTACAAAATTTAAAAATATATTACAAAATTTAAGACATATGGAATGATGTTTTCAGGTATGAACCGGCTTTGGTGCAGGAGATGCTAAATCTTATCATACAAATATTGAAAGAAAGACGATTTTGTGGATTGACTACAGCTCAATGTCTGCAGCGTGAGTTAATTTATAAGTTATCATCCGGCAACGCTACTCACAGTGAACTGGCCAATTCCCTTCCTCGTGACCTTTCTAATGTTGACCAACTTCAACAAGTTCTGGATACCGTAGCTGAGTACACGTATCCATCTGGAACCAAACAGGTAAGACTTTATGAAAATAAGCATATTCCTTAGACCAAAATAACTTTATTTATATGCAGGAATTAATATATATTACTTTGTTTAGGGTATGTACCAATTGCGTTTAGAGTACTGGAAAGAACTAGATTTGTACCATCCTCGTTGGAATTTACAAGACTTACAAGCTGCAGAAGAAAGATACTTGCGTTTTTGTAATGCTTCGGCTATGGCAAATCAGCTTCCGAAGTGGTCAAAGATTTATCCTCCTCTTAACGGGTTAGCTAAAGTAGCTACATGTAAAACGGTTCTACAAATCATTCGGGCTGTTCTCTTTTACGCACTTTTTACTGATAAGTTGATGGAATCACGTGCTCCGGACGGTGTTCTTGTAACATCTTTACACTTGCTATCATTAGCATTGGACATTTCTCAAGTGCAGATCCAAGGTGGTGATATGGATAATTCTATTCCTCTTTTAGGCTATGCTGGTGAGGAAATATTTACGGGGTTCAATGATGGACATGATCATCAAAGCTTATTATCACTTCTTGTGTCATTAATGAGAAAAAATCAAAAAGAAAACACGTACGGTTTTGTGGAATCTGGTGGGTTTGACCTCTCTTCTTTGATCAAGGATCTTCTTCAGAAATTTGCTGAGCTGGATTCTGGATGCCTAAAAAAATTGCAAATATTAGCACCTGAGGTTGTTAATCTGCTATCTCATTCCAAGCCTAGTAGCGATACAAGTAATAGCGCTTCCATGTCCGACAGTGATAAACGAAAGGCCAAAGCTCGTGAGAGACAAGCTACAATAATGGTCAGTTTTCATCATTTACATTGGCCTGTAATAATCTCACCTAGACCTTATTGGCCGTTAATAATCCCACCTCAGAATATTCCCCCCACCAGTCCCACCTTTCACCTATTTTTCCTACAATGGTCCCCCGTTAAAAAAACTTAACGGAGTTAAGCTTTTTTCCAAATTACAAACAGATTTTTTAGGGCTTTTGATTAGAACGACGATACGAGTCCATTGATGTAAAACTTGCCTCGAAACGGTGCTCCAAATGATGAAAACGGCGCTTCAATTCGGGTGTTTAAATTTCCAATTAACCCAAATCAAGTCACTTGGAGCACCATTTCGAAGTAAGTTTTACATCAATGGACTCGTATCATCGTTCTGATCAAAAGGCCTAAAAAATCTGTTTGTAATTTGGAAAAAAGCTTAACTCCGTTAAGTTTTTTTAACGGGGGACCATTGTAGGAAAAATAGGTGAAAGGTGGGACTGGTGGGGGGAATATTCTGAGGTGGGATTATTAATGGCCAATAAGGTCTAGGTGGGATTATTACAGGCCAATTCCCCTTTTCTAAATTATTGATTCTCTGAATGGGAACAGCCATTAAGATTATATTAACTATGTTACATGCAGGAAAAAATGAAGGCACAACAGTCAAAATTCATGGAGAACATAAATTCAACTGCAGAGAGTGGCTTAAATGATTCTAGTGATGCTGAAGAAAGAATTTCCGATGTTGCAAACGGTTCAGATGGACATGAGCAAGTAATCTGTTCTCTTTGTCATGATGCCAATTCCAAGTCACCTGTGTCTTTTCTAATTCTTCTCCAGGTTGGTGAACGCTTTTATTCCTTTATTTTTTTTTATTTGCAGTTAGTCATATTAATTGTTGACTTTTCAAACTGACAATATGTTATTGATATATACCTGATAAAAGAAATCCAGTGTTGCGAGTTTACTTGATAAAGGTTTCCCATCATGGGAAAAAGACGTTCAAAGGTCTGGGAAGGAGCAAGCTTTAAATAATGATGATACGTTTAATAATCAATCTTCAAGTAGTGTAGAAACGCTAACGTCATCCCAGTTGATGGATTCGGTTCAGAATGCAATTAATGAATTTGCTTCCACCAGTCTGCCACATGAGGTTAATGCTTTTCCTCGATCATCACATGATAATAGCAGTCAAGCAGCCACGTCTTTGGGTGATCTGTTTGAAGAAAGTATGTATACACATATTCTGAACAATGATTTGATGAAGTCCGAGGATCTGTCAGCTGCTAGTTGTAGTTCAAGTTCATATGGCAGTTCAAATGAATCACTTTTGCTTGGAAAATACGTTGCTTCTTTGTATGATGAAATAGCGAATAATCCGTCACCTTCAGAAACTAGAGGGTCCCATAGTAACACAACACCGAGTTCAGTAACTTTAGGTATGACATATGATGGTTTTGGCCCGTCAGATTGCAATGGAATTTATGTTTCTTCCTGTGGGCATGCTGTGCATCAGGGTTGCCTTGATCGTTATCTACCGTCACTGAAAGAAAGGTAGAATCTTTTAAAATTATTAAAATTATTATTTTAAGATATCATCATTGTATAATATAATTATCTGCAGAGATTCTAGAAGAACTGATCTTGAAGGAGGTCATATTGTGGATCCACGTCAGGTGCGTTTTGTTTAAATCCAATTTTTTTTTTTTTTTTGATGCCAATTATTACTGATAGTATTAATTTTTAATGATCAGGGGGAGTTTTTATGTCCTGCTTGTCGTGGACTTGCAAATTCTATTTTACCTGATTTACCTAGAGAAGAAACAAAGGACATCTGGCAATCAAAAAGTCAAAATCTATTCCCTTCAGATGTTAATAATGTTTCTCTCCTTAGACGACCACTTTCTCTTTTGCAAGCTGCAGCTGATGTTTCTAGAAGAAATGAAATTTTAAGGGCTATTCCAGTGCAACAAAAAAGACAAAAAGACACAAATCTAGAATATATGGTTCCTTTGCTACGTGAATTGTATTTCCCGGGAAATGACAAAGTTTCAGGATCGAGTCGGGTAAGTGACTCGATGATCATGTGGGACACCCTCAAATATTCCCTTGTATCTACAGAAATAGCTGCTAGATCCGAAAAGACTTCTTCAGCTACCATTCTTAGCACTGGTGCCTTGTATGAAGAACTAAGATCTTCGAATGGGTTTATTTTATCATTATTACTGAAAATTGCTCAAAAAAACCGAGTCCAAAGTTCTCTTGATATTCCCTTAAGATTATGGTGTACTCAGCAGTTCGCAAAGTCTATTTGTTGTGTTGACACTCTCAATGAACCACGCAATGACGCCTATAGAGTTGGGGGTATATTCCTAGTGATTATACAAGTCTTAGTGGACTGTTTATGTTTTTATGAAACTAATCGTGTCAAAATTGTTGTATTCAGAATATATGACGAGCACGTTGGGAAGCACTGACATGAGCATACGATTCCCTAATCTTCAAGTTTGGGCGATGGCATCGTATCCTGTACTTGCATCTGATGCGTTTTCAACTTTAATGTGGATCCTTTTTTGTCTTCCGGTCCCGTTTATGTACTCTGAGAAAACATTCTTTCCTCTTGTTCATATATGCTATGTTGTCTCCATAACTCAGGTTGATTTAACAATATAATTTCTTATTTTATATATCTCACGTGTATCTTATAAGATTTCTCTCGCATGCAGGCCGCAATAACATATATCGGAAGAAATGAATCTATACATGATTTCCGTCACCATGATTCTCTTCTCAGTGACATTTTCAAATTCGTGGGTGAACATGGATTCTTAAAACAGTACTTTGTTTGCAACTATATCAACAACTCTTGTGATATCAACGAGTCTATTCGTAGGCTAAGCTTTCCGTTTCTACGAAGGTGTGCCATCCTGTGGAAATTAATGAACTCTTCAACTTCATCACCATTTAGTGGGGTCCTTAGATCATCAAAAACATTTGAAGATAGAATGGATCATGCTTCTGGCACGCTTAACGAAACTATTGAAATCGAGGAGTTGGAGAAGGTGTTTAAGATTCCACCACTGGACAACATAGTTAATGATGAGCTGTCACGATCTTTGGTTAAGAAATGGTTGCAACACATTGCAAAGGATTTTAAAGTTAATAATCCTTCAGGGGTTTTGCACTTAACCCCTGTAGTCCCAGTTAAGTTAATGGTCTTGCCTTATCTCTACCAAGATCTCTTGCAAAGGTTCCTTATAATTTCTACAACGCTCTTTTTTGCTTCCACTATGATTTTGATCTTCATCTAATTCACCGGTGTTTTTTTTAATTATTTTTTTTATTTAGATACATGAAATGGAAGTGTGTTAACTGTGGAGCTGCTCAGGATAAACCTGCATTATGCTTGTTGTGTGGTTTATTGTGCTCACCAAGATGGAAGACGTGCTGCAGGTTCCTTTTTTGATTATTTATATAATATTTAAACTTAATGTGACATGAGTTGTTTGTTTCAGGGATGACACATGCCAAACTCATGCAATGTCTTGTGGTGCTGGTACTGGTGTATTTCTGTTGATTAGGGTAAGAGAAACTGTATATTTGTACATTATTTTGCATGAAATGAAACATTTGCAATTTGAACTGATCATATAAAAGCATAGTTATCAAAGGCGTGAAGCGCACTCAAGGCGCTTAGGGCCTAGGCGATAGGCGCAAAAAAAGCGTGGGCCTGAGAAAAAAAAAGCGCACTTAAATAAAAAAAAATAAAAAAGTTCATTAAAGCAATAAAGTACTCAAAACCTAAACAAAAATGTTCATACTCCATTTAAAAAGTCTCAGATAACAAAATACTCAAAACCAACATGTTAATATTCGAAAACAAATAGTTCATTAAAGTAATAAAAGAGTAAGCAAAAAAATACTGCAGAAAGCCCTATAAATACTGCAGAAAAAGTGGAATTTACGAATTAATACAAACTGAATATTACTAAACGAGATTTTGATCTTTAGTGATATCATTTGTTAGTAAAATCCCTATAAATACTGCAGAAAAAGGGGATATTACGACTTAATAAAGAAAAATATTAAATATCAATAGGATTTAGGCTGCGCTATAATTAGCTAGGAATCAAAGGCGCAATTACTAGGAATCGCCCAGAAAAAACGCCTAGGCGCCAAAAGCGCACGCTTTTGATAACTATGTATAAAAGGTGAATATAAATCATATAGTTGAAACTTTATCTGTGTAGGAAACTAGAATATTACTTCAAAGATCAGCTCATCAAGCATTTTGGCCGTCTCCTTACCTGGATGCGTTTGGTGAAGAGGTAACATAAAGTTCTGCTCTTTATGTTTTTAGAAATTATTTTTGCTTGTTTTATATCATCTCTGCAAATGGACATTGTTTAAACTTTTCTATTAACTATGCATTTATGCCATATCCACTGTTGCAGGACATTGGAATGCGTAGGGGAAAGCCGTTATATTTAAATGAAGAACGCTATGCGGCCTTAAGTCACATGGTATCGCTATCCCACTTATATCGTTAGTGAAACAATTGAATACCAAATAGATTTTGACTTTTTGTGACACCTTAGTGCTTTTTTATTTTTCGATTAATTAGTTATTATTTGATTCTTAATTTTTCTGTCAATGTCATTGATATCGTTCTTGCCAGGTGGCTTCTCATGGTATTGGTCGCAGTTCAAAAGTGTAGCATCAAACATCAACCAATGCTTTCCTAACGCTTTAGATTGGATTCTTTGTAGATGAGTTCTACCTAAGGTTTGTTTCCCACACACTGCTCTTAAATGAAATTTATGATTGTTAGTATTAGATGAGATATGTATTATAAGATAGTAGAGGGCCCTAAATGTAAATTTGAATTCTATATATCCATATTGTAATCATAGTATTCTATATAATTATTATTATTATTATTATTATTATTATTATTATATATATATATATATATATATATATATATATAAAAGAGCAACCCTACAGTAAAGCTAAAACAACTTGCAGGTGACTAACAAACGAATCATATCTTGCCACATGGACTGTCATGGAGTTATCTTTTGTTCTGCATGAGGAAAAAAACCCCCTACATCCTTTTATGAAACGTTTTCCCTAATTTGATTAAGCTGACTTCTAAATCAGCTTAATATCCCGGTTTTCTTCATGGGAATTTGACTAATAGTGTAGCAGAGTTACGGTGACGAGTCGGTGTGCGAAGGCAGAACGACGAGGTGGTGTCCCTAAGCAGTGGCGGAGTGGCGGAGCTAGCCGAAAAGTTCAGGGGTATCCCATTTATTTTTATTAGGGGTATCATTTATATAAAAAGATAAAAAAATTTACACTACGTAGACAGAGTTGAAGGGTATTTTTACACTACGAAGACGGAGTTGAGGGGTAGCCCAGGTTACCCTTCGTTATACATTGCCTCCGCCACTGTCCCTAAGCACGACAACGAGAGACTTGAAGCTGTTGTGGATGGTTTCGTCGGAGAAGGTGAGTTGTGGGGTAAAAAGGAGGTTGCCAAAGTGGTGGTTGTGGATTGCCAGAAAAATGTTTGCCGGAGAGGGTGGACCAAGTGGTGGCCTCGATTTAGTGCCACCGTGTCTCCGCTGTATGCCGCAGGAAAAAGCCACAAGAGCAAGAGCTGCCACCCAATTTCTTAATTATGTGTGTTAGGTGAAAAGGTTAATAATTGATGGTTTTTTTAAATATATTAGGTGGTTGTAGTGGCGGTTTTACGGTGGTGACCGGTGGTGGTGATGTTATGGTGGTGGGTGTAGAGAAAATAGATATTGAAAAGGGTTGCAAGTTTTGAAAGGTGAAAAGAGGGTTCTCAGTTTTCACATATTTTGAAACTTGGGTTCTTTTTTGTCATTTTTAATAAACAAATATTACTCTTCACCAGCCCATCCGTTTTTTACTTAACATAATTTTTCTTTTCAAAATATATCCCTGTTAGAATGACAATTATTGATAATTTAAGAAAAATATATCTTTTTTCTTTCTTTAACATATGTCACTGTATTCGTAAAGGCCAGACGTATGAACTAAAAAAATAACGATTACATCATTTTGTGCAAAGTGATGATTTTTGTGAACAAGCATTTGACAGAAACTATTAAACGTAATAAAATTCATTTACCTTAACAAACATATATTTAAATAATAATTTCTATGTTATATTTCGTTAATTTGAAAGAACTTGAGGAATCGAGTTGGTGCCGTCCAAATAATTTAAGTATCATGGTATTGCTATTGCTTATTTGTTTTTATGGTTTTCGATATAGCAACTTTATTTTTCGGAGTTTTTCATTCGATTGTTATACTGAGTGTCAGCACCGTATCGATACCATAAAGTCACTTAAATCCTTTTAAGTTTTTTTTTTCCATCTATTAGTGAAAGAGTTTCCTCCTTCCCTCAACTTTCAAAAATATATTTCCCCCTGCGCTTTCTAAATTTTTTATATATTCTCTGTTTGATCCTCTTTGACTTTCTAATATGTGTCGGTATAAGTTCGATCGCCATCGTCTATGCTTTACTTCGCGTGAATCACTTGGTGTTATAACTTTGTGTTTTGATTTTACGTTTTTCCTTGGTATTCGTCAAGCCGCTGCAACGCAGCGGAATCAATTCTAGTTCCATATAATAATACAACGATTCTAATCGCCGCTCCACAACAGCTGGCTTTCACAATCTGATCGGAGACCACCTGTTATCGCTTCAGTTTAGCGCACATACGCAATATTCATGTATTAGCTTATCTATCATCTTCAGTTTTCACCTGTCATTTTCCATATTCAGTTTTAGCGCATCTGCCATCAATCTTCACAGTATTAGCGCATCTTCAAGCAGCCACCAACTCTATTCTCATCAAACCCAATAAAACTTTTACCCTACAAAACACACTTCATGTTCGATGGCTTCTACACCTTTCATCAAACCCAATTGCATTTTTCTATATTTTTTTTTTGCATTTTTTTTTGCTTAGGGAAAATGTGTTGTCTAGAATGCTTCTCAATTTTCTCAATTAGCCTACTACTTCTCACATGATCCTTATCTTATATATATATATATATATATATATATATATATATATATATATATATATATATATATATATATATATATATATATATATATATATATATATATATATATATATATATATATATATATATATAGGATGAGGTTCATGAGTGAACATCATCCTTGGTTGTGAACCTTGTGAACAAATCTCAACCATTCGTTTTATTACTTGAGAAAAAGGGCAAGATTGTAATTATACAATTTATTTTTTATTTTAAATTCCTTTCCATAAATCACTGGCAGTTACAATTTCTATTTCTTAGCAGATTTTACGTGATCTCCTTTGATTATATTTAAATTCTATCATATACTAGTCCAATAATTTCGAGATTCAATCCCTGCTAATAGTTTAATTTTTTGTATCAAATCACGACATCGATCATGGAGGATGCTCATAGTAGCAACTTCAACCGACAAGACCCAATACAACAAGATGACTTGAATCCAGTCTTTTACACAACCATAAATCGCCCAGGTTTAGTATTTTGATCTGTTTTGTTCGGGAGTCTACAGAATCGTCCAGGTTTTTTCTGATCAGTTTCAACATGTCAATCGCCCAGTTCTTTGTGATCGGTTTCCGATTCATGGTATTTAATGATTTTCATTTCGTTTTGTTGATTTATGTTTTGATTGTTAACGTGTACTCAGTTTTTATAGAATTCATGAATGAGATATTGGATGACTTGTTTACAGATATATTGGAGTAACTGAATATTTTAGGTTTAGATAACAGTTGCATGTACACATATGTACTGATCATTCCTGTTACCACATATCTTATTGATTTCACTATTTATTATTTTTTGTGTAATACAATAACTGATTTGTTATGTCGGGGTAACTTAAAGCATGTAAACTTTTTGTTCCTAGCTTTTTTTTATGATATACTAATTCGTATAACAAACTTCCTGAAGCTTAATTAATTATACTTGCTTGTTCTATTAATGATCAGAGTTAGCTGCTAGCAACGTATACGAAACACTTAACGGCAGTAGGTATTGGACGCCAGTTGTTCCGCCCGGTTTCAAACCCTTTGTCAATGCGAGATTTAGTTCGATGGAAGCTGCCATTGCAATGTACGAGGAATATGCACAACTAGCAGGTTTTTGTACAGGGTTGGGTACTTCTAAGAAAGAAAAAATTGGCGACAAAAAAAATTAACAAATCTGCGATATGTCTTGTGTTCTAGAGCCAACAAACCTAAAGGCACTGATGGTCAACCATCTGAGGTTGATACTATTTCCCCCAAACGACGCTCAAACATAAAAGTTACAGACTGTAAAGCCTGTGTAAAATTTAAACATCTGAAAGATACAGATGAGGTTGAATTATATGAATGGGTAGAACAACACAACCATGGGTTTACGTCTCCTGAAAATCTTGATTTATCGCTAAAGAAGAGGAAGCTTCGTAATGCTAACATTGGTCCCACGAAATCCCACAAACTTCAGGTGGTCATCATAACGTACAGGGCACGGTTATGGGCTATAAAAATTGTGGGAGAGATATTCGAGATTTCATCGGCGAAAGAGACGCCCAAATGTTAGTTGACAAAATGAACGCAAGATGCAAGAACAAAGAAAATTATACTTTTGATACCCAGATTGTTGATACAGAACTCCAGTTGCTATTTTGGTGTGATAATGTTTCGAAAATGAATTACGAAGCATTTGGGGATGTTTTGGCTTTTGATGCAACGTACCACACGAATATGTAAGTTATAAATTCTCATATTCTAGCTCTTTAGTTATTTACATTGGTTTTTTACAAATTAATTTTTTTACAGGTACGACATGATTTTTGTTCCATTCACTAGCGTTGATCATCACAAAAAATGCACGATATTTGGTGTTGGCTTGCTTCATAACGAGACAATCGAGTCATACACATGGCTTCTACAAAAATTTCTTCAAGCTCATAACGACAGACAACCTCTTTTGGTTCTAACCGATCAAGATTGTGCCATGAAACAAGCAGTTAGCAACTTATTCGACAAGTCGCATCATCGACTATGTATGTGGCATATAGTTCAAAAGATACCATCTAAGGTATTTATTTCCAAACTTTCTGATTATAAGCTATTTGTACACTTGTGTACAAGTAGTAGCATACACTGGTGTTCATTTGATGCTTACTTTTTATTTGTCCTTATACGTGTGTGTAACCTAACTTTGATAACTTTTTCATTTTTTTTTTACAAAATACAGATCAAGGGAGACAACTTGACAAATATCGAAATAAAAGAGAAGTTTCACAAGCTTGTTTGGAACGCCTATATCAAACCTGAAACATTTGAGAAAAGGTGGAATTTATTGATCGCCGAATATGGGTTAGAGTCCCATAAATGGTTGACAGAGATGTTTTCAATTCGGGAGCAATGGATTCCAGGATACTTTCGCGAAATACCCATGTGCACTTTAATGAAAACGATATCCAGATGCGAAAGTGCAAACCGTATGTTTAAAGCTGACTCGAGCGCCCATAATACATTAGTTCAATTCATGTTGTGTTATGATACGTCCATCGATGGGTTAAGAAACAAGCAACGGGAACTTTGTAATCATACTGAGACCACCAACCCAGAAAAATACAAAACAAGCTACAGGATTGAACGTTATGCAAACGTCATTTACACAAGGAAAATTTTCTACGGGGTTCAAAAGGAAATTTTCAAGGGTACATAATGTAGCTACATTGCGGAACGGTCCCTGGTAGATGGCGTTCATTGTTTTACAGTTGCTCATCTAGATCACGAAAAGGAAGTTGTTAACGAGTTCAAGGTTAGCCAACTATCACTAGTTATTAATATGGCGTTCATTGTTTTACAGTTGCTCATATAGATCTACCACTTCGTCTTCACTTAATTGTTCGTACTCTTGGTCATCAAAGTACAACTCTCTAACATCACCAAGTCCAACCCCCCCCCCCCCCCCCCCCCCGTTCCTTAGCTCTAAGTCCTTTCGCATTCTCATCATATCTTTTGTCCAAAAGCTGATTGGAGCTTCCAAACGATCTCCTCCGAATCCTGGACACGTGGTGCTATCCAGGTAAAGCAACTACACATACAACAAAAAACACATTATTCAACTTTACCAGATATATACTATGAATTACACAAATGTACAATACAAATTACATAGGTGTATTTCAAGCATGGTTGCAAAAATCGCTAGGCGCTCCCTAGTCGGATTCGGGAGTACTCGGGAAGTACTCGGCTTAGGCGGAGATTACTCGGGGAGTAATTGGCCTGGGAGAACAGTACTCGTGCCTCGGCAGCCTACCTTGTAGCGAGTACTCGGGGAGTACTCGGAGCCTAGGCGGGACTTTTACAACCATGATTTCAAGGTTACGCGTCGTACCACCAAAACAGTCAGCGGACCCCGGAAAAACGAATCACGGTCACTTCTGTCCCAATCCCTTTTACAGACCCTAATAGTGTCTATAATCAACTGGCACCAATCGTGCTCTTTAAACTCCTTTGAAAGACAGAACCATCTAAGCATTGTATACATCGCGTGCCCGTTCTTCGTGCTTGCTATCATAGTGGCTATAAATAGCATTGCAAAATCCATTTTGAACATCTCCTCATCTGCATAACAATTTTCTCTGATCTTGTCGACGATGTTCTTACAACTAATCGGGACCTTAACAAACCGGTTTTTCCATGTCTCCACAAGTTTCTCAGCATCAGCACATCCTTCCGCATCCCTCACCACCCGTATCCCTCCGTACGGTACACCCATTATTCTACGGATGCCCTCTTTATCAACTTTTATTTGTTGGTCCCCAAGATTTATTTCCATTTTTTCGGTATCTAGCCTATCGACCACAAAATACGCCAACGATGCATTTATGTCTCATACTTTGAGATTCAGTATCTTTCCAAATCCCATTTTACGAACCACGTTTCTCTGCCACCTCGTCAAGATACTAACGGCTTCGAACAATTTGTTCGGAGAGGTACGCGTCCTTATCGACGGTAACTCTTTACAACGCTTCGCCCTCGCACGTTTCTTGCCGTTACTTTTTCCTTTTTTGGTGGTTCTTGCTTGCATCCTTTTTTTGAACTTGAAAATCTGGTCAACCGCATTCATCTCACAATCTTCCTCGTAATCTAAAAAATTATCAAAACCGATAACAGCATATTATAACAGGTTTTGTATACATAGAACAAAACAAACACTACCTCCTTTCACGTCTTCTTCTTGGCTGGCCATGTGTTCCGCGTCAGTCTTCTTCATCATCTTTTTCCCACGACCCTCGGTAGCTACATCAAAATCTAATCAAAACACATTTTCCCGTTGTTGTATACACAGACAATCTTGATAACTGTTGCGTACATATGTCATAATTTCACTTACCTCTACCAAGTTTTTCCTTCCCATTTCGGGATGTGTGTTCCTTATTAAGTTTGTTACTATCACAAACTTTGTTAGTTGTTTCTGTCTTGCACCCCTCGTCGTTTCCTGAAAAATAATCCACAACCATTAGGACGCTAAATACAACTTCGGGTGCATACGCATTGATTGGTTATAGTCATAAATATCAATGCATATATGTTATACCGTCCTGTATATTGGAGAACGGCACACGAACCGCTTTAAATGATTGACCACTCGGAAGCCTACATGCTTGTCGTTTTCTCCTATTTCCAATTAATACAAACGATAAACAACGGTTGAAACAGTTTTAGGAAAGAGGAGAAAACGACAAGCATGTAGGCTTCCGAGTGGTCAATCATTTAAAGCGGTTCGTGTGCCGTTCTCCAATATACAGGACGGTATAACATATATGCATTGATATTTATGACTGTAACCAATCAGTGCGTATGCGCCCGAAGTTGTATTTAGCGTCCTAATGGTTGTGGATTATTTTTCAGGAAATGACAAGGGGTGCAAGACGGAAATAACTAACAAAGTTTGTGATAGTAACAAACTTAATGAGGAACACACATCCCGAAATGGGAAGGAAAAACTTGGTAGAGGTAAGTGAAATTATGACATATGTACGCAACAGTTTTCAAGATTGTCTATGTATACAACAACGGGAAAATGTGTTTTGATTAGATTTTGATGTAGCTACCGAGGGTCGTGGGAAAAAGATGATGAAGACGACTGACGCGGAACGCATGGCCAGCCAAGAAGAAGACGTGAAAGGAGGTATTGTTTGTTTTGTTCTATGTATACAAAAGCTGTTATAATACGCTGTTATCGGGTTTGATAATTTTTTAGATTACGAGGAAGATTGTGAGATGAATGCGGTTGACCAGATTTTCAAGTTCAAAAAAAGGATGCAAGCAAGAACCACCAAAAAAGGAAAAAGTAACAGCAAGAAACGTGCGAGGGCGAAGCGTTGTAAAGAGTTACCGTCGATAAGGACGCGTATCTCTCCGAACAAATTGTTCGAAGCCGTTAGTATCTTGACGAGGTGGCAGAGAAACGCGGTTCGTAAAATGGGATTTGGAAAGATACTGAATCTCAAAGTATCAGACATAAATGCATCGTTGGCGTATTTTGTGGTCGATAGGCTAGATACCGAAAAAATGGAAATAAATCTTGGGGACCAACAAATAAAAGTTGATAAAGAGGGCATCCGTAGAATAATGGGTGTACCGTACGGAGGGATACAGGTGGTGAGGGATGCGGAAGGATGTGCTGATGTTGAGAAACTTGTGGAGACATGGAAAAACCGGTTTGTTAAGGTCCCGATTAGTTGTAAGAACATCGTCGACAAGATCAGAGAAAATTGTTATGTAGATGAGGAGATATTCAAAATGGATTTTGCAATGCTATTTATAGCCACTATGATAGCAAGCACGAAGAACGGGCACGCGATGTATACAATGCTTGGATGGTTCTGTCTTTCAAAGGAGCTTAAAGAGCACGATTGGTGCCAGTTGATTATGGACACTATTAGGGTATGTAAAAGTGATTGGGACAGAAGTGACCGTGATTCGTTTTTCCGGGGTCCGCTGACTGTTTTGGTGGTACGACGCGTAACCTTGAAATACACCTATGTAATTTGTATTGTACATTTGTGTAATTCATAGTATATATCTGGTAAAGTTGAATAATGTGTTTTTTGTTGTATGTGTAGTTGCTTTACCTGGATAGCACCACGTGTCCAGGATTCGAAGGAGATCGTTTGGAAGCTCCAATCAGCTTTTGGATAAAAGATATGATGAGTATGCGGAAGGACTTAGAGCTAAGGAACCGGGGGGGGGGGGGTGGACTTGGTGATGTTAGAGAGTTGTAATTTGATGACCAAGAGTACGAACAATTAAGTGAAGACGAAGTGGTAGATCTATATGAGCAACTGTAAACCAATGAACGCCAGATTAGTAACTAGTGATAGTTGGTTAACCTTGAACTCGTTAACAACTCCCTTTTCATGATCTAGATGAGCAACTGTAAAACAATGAATGCCATCTACCAGGGACCGTTCCGCAATGTAGCAACATTCTGTACCCTTGAAAATTTCCTTTTGAACCTCGTAGAAAAATTTCCTTGTGTAAATGACGTTCAATCCTGTATCTTGTTTTGTATTTTTCTGGGTTGGTGGTCTTAGTATGATTACAAAGTTCCTGTTGCTTGTTTCTTAACCCATCGATGGACGTATCATAACCCAACATGAATTGAACCAATGTATGATGGGCGCTCGAGTTGGCTTTAAACCTATGGTTTGCACTTTCGAATCTGGATGTCGTTTTCATTAAAGTGCACATGGGTATTTCGCGAAAGTATCCTATCCTGGAATCCATTGCTCCTGAATTGAAAACATCTCTGTCAACCATTTATGGGACTCTAACCCATATTCGGCGATCAATAAATTCCACCTTTTCTCAAATGTTTCAGGTTTGATATAGACGTTCCAAACAAGCTTGTGAAACTTCTCTTTTATTTCGATATTTGTCAAGTTGTCTCTCTTGATCTGTATTTTGTAAAAAAATGAAAAAGTTATCAAAGTTAGGTTACACACACGTATGAGGACAAATAAAAAGTAAGCATCAAATGAACACCGGTGTATGATACTACTTGTACACAAGTGTACAAATAGATTATAATCAGAAAGTTTGGAAATAAATACCTTAGATGGTATCTTTTGAACTATATGCTACATACATAGTCGATGATGCGACTTGTCGAATACGTTGCTAACTGCTTGTTTCATGGCACAATCTTGATCGGTTAGAACCAAAAGAGGTTGTCTGCCGTTATGAGCTTGAAGAAATTTTTGTAGAAGCCATGTGTATGACTTGATTGTCTCGTTATGAAGCAAGCCAGCACCAAATATCGTGCATTTTTTGTGATGATCAACGCGGAACAAAAATCATATCGTACCTGTAAAAAAATTAATTTGTAAAAAACCAATGTAAACAACTAAAGAGCTAGAATATGAGAATTTATAACTTACATATTCGTGTGGTACGTTGCATCAAAAGCCAAAACATACCTAAATGCTTCGTAATTCATTTTCGAAACATTATCACACCAAAATAGCAACTGGAGTTCTGTATCAACAATTTGGGTATCAAAAGTATAATTTTCTTTGTTCTTCTATCTTGCGTTCATTTTGTCAACTAACATTTGGGCGTGTCTCTTTCGTCGATGAAATCTCAAATATCTCTCCCACAATTTTTATAGTCCATAACCGTGCCCTGTACGTTATGATGACCACCTTTTATGACCACCTGAAGTTTGTGGGATTTCGTGGGACCAATGTTAGCATTACGAAGCTTCCTCTTCTTTAGCGACAAATCAAAATTTCTAGAAGACGTAAACCCATGGTTGTGTTGTTCTACCCAGTCATATAATTCAACCTCACCTGTATCTTTCAGATGTTTAAATTTTACACAGGCTTTAGAGTCTATAACTTTTATGTTTGAGCGTCGTTTGGGGGAAATAGTATCAACCTCAGATGGTTGACCATCGGTGCCTTTAGGTTTGTTTGCTCTAGAACACAAGACATATCGCAAATTTGTTATTTTTTTGTCGCCAATTTTTTCTTTCTTAGAAGTACCCAACCGTGTACAAAAACCTGCTAGTTGTGCATATTCCTCGTACATTGCAATGGCAGCTTCCATCGAACTAAATCTCGCATTGACAAAGGGTTTGAAACCGAGCGGAACAGCTGGCGTCCACTACCTACTGCCGTAGGTGTTCCGTATACTTTGCTAGCAACTGACTCTGATAATTAATAGAACAAGCAAGTATAATTAATTAAGCTTCAGGAAGCTTGTTATACGAATTGGTATATCATAAAAAAAGCTGGCAACAAAAAAATTACATGCTTTCAGTTTCCCCGACAAAACAAATCAGTTATTGTATTACACAAAAAATAATAAATAGTGAAATCGATAAGATATGTGGTAACAGGAATGATTAGTACATATGTGTACATGCAACTATTATCTAAACCTAAAATGTTCAGTTACTCCAATATATCTGTAAACAAGTCATTCTAAAATATTCAGGAATGTTCAGTACATATGTGTACATGCAACTGTTATATTAACCTAAAATATTCAGTTACTCCAATATATCTGTAAACAAGTCATCCAATATCTCATTCATGAATTCTATAAAAACTGAGTACACGTTAACAATCCAAACATAAATCAACAAAACGGAATGAAAATCATTAAATGCCATGAACCGGAAACTGGTCACAAAGAACTGGGCGATTGACATGTCGAAACTGATCAGAAAAAAACCTGGACGATTCCGTAGACTACCGAACAAAACAGATAAAAATACTAAACCTGGGCGATTCATGGTTATGCAAAAGACTGGATTCAAGTCATCTTGCTGTATTGGGTCTTGTCTGTTGAAGTCGCTACTATGAGCATCCTCCATGATCGATGTCGTGATTTGATACAAAAAATTAAACTAATAGCAGGTATTGAATCTCGAAACTATTGGTCTAGTATATGATAGAATTTGAATATAATCAAAGAAGATCACGTAAAATCTGCTAAGAAATAGGAATTGTAACCGCCAGTGATTTATGGAAAGAAATTTAAAATAAAAAATCTATCTCTTATACTAAAGCAAAATAATGTTGACTTTTTGACCTTGATGTGGTAATGCTCTTTGGCCAGAGAATTATGTTTTAGGCGGCATTTTCTTTCTCTCCATTCTCCTTCACTTTCACGAGTGCCTAATTTGTTCCATAAATTTGAAATCAGTTTTCTTTCCATCTTAATTCCAATAAAAAAACCCTAATCAAAGCTTATTTCACCATCGATCTTTCTGTTGGTTCTCTTCCGTTGTTTTCTCCAAACCCTAGAATTGATTGTTCTTTGTTGAGGCTTGATCTAGAGCTCGAATTGATTGTTCTTTGTTTCAGCCAAACCATTCACAACCCTAATTTTCATCTATCTCCTATTCGTGTAAGCGATGATGGCTATTGAACAAACCCTAGATGATGGCGATTGAAGAAACCGAACAAACCATGTAACTTTTTCGTTGATCTTTAATGTTCTCCACATAAGTATTTTTGATGATTTGTGTTGAATTATGAAAATGTATAATTTATATTAATTTTACCTGTGTAGGAAGAACCCTAATTATATGCTTATAAACTGCAGTAGGTGGAGTATATAATCAGTTGATCCTTTGAAACTACTTCTACAAGGTTGTTGGAACAAGAAGAATGGTCAGCAAGTTTTTCTTAAACACCAATTCCATGTACCGATTCAAGGTAAATATCATGATAAGTATAAAAGTTTCAGTTTTGTATCAAATATGTCTATCTCAGATTTGAATTTCGAAATATCAAATTTATGATGCATCTTTTAACAGATTTAGGGTTTTTTCGTTCAACTTTATACATGAGATTTCTCACTCAATCAAGGTGTGTATTTTTGTTGTTTGTGGATTGAATGCATTTATGTGAAGGGAGTTAAAGCCTTAACTTAATTTCTATTCTATTGTTGTATCTTTTTGTTTGTGAAGTCAGGATTTAGAGAGGATATGAAGAAAAGCAGGCACGTTTCAAGTAACGCACGCAAAAGTTGAGAAGGAGATGGCTTCGGTTCAAGGTCTTTGTTATACTTTGGTTATTTTTGCCTTTTGCATAACCATGTTTTTATAATTAGATAATCTCTTAGTTAGATAATTTCTTTTCTTCGTAACATTAATGCTGTTATTTTATTTATGGGTATCATGAGATGATCCTGATGGTGCTTCTGCATTTGTGGTTATTATTTGAATTTTTTATTAGTTTGCAAGATAAGCTATTATAATTTGACATAAACAAAAAGGAGCACATAGGTCGAGTGGGTTCTAATATTCACCAATAAGAAATTGAGCCTGAAAAAGATAACAAGCAATATGTGATTTTTTTTTGCATCTTCACAGGGCAATTGGGATTATCAGGTGAAATATTGGAGATCTGATTTGACTCTGTTTTCACATGGCATTTTTCATCTGTTTTGAAAGAGGTCGTAGTTGTTGCGGCACGCATTTGTTTTTTTAATATATTAAAGTTATTAATGTATATGAGACCTTGATCCTTGCAGGAGCAACAAATGGTGATGCTTGGACATCGATAATCAAACCTTCAGAAGGAAGGAACTAAATCGATACATCCCGACTGGTGTTAATATAGGACTTTGGTAATTTATACTCATTTACTTGAAAATACGTTTTTGCTTAAATTTAATCTATCATGGACTGGATTTTTTGGACATAAAAAGTTACAAAAAATTGAAACGAGTCGAACAGGTCAAATGGGTTGAAGTTGCCCAAAGTTTTATTTAAATGTTTTAAATATACTACTAAAATTCACTTTCTGGTTAAAAAATTTGAGAGGAAATTGGGTCAAAACAGGTAACTTTTGTGCAGCGGTTCAAACGGGTCAGCCAGGTAGACCCAGAATCTGGTCCAAAAATTTGAGTTCTTTAATAAGTTAATGAAGGCAATAAAAACTTTTAAATAAAACGACATAGGGATTTTATGCATTAGTAATTAAAGTTTGGCGATTGTCGACCCGTTTTCTTTTAGTCTGACAGGTTATTGACAAATGTGGAAAAAAGAGCTGGTAGGTATAAACAGATTTTGGTCAAGCCAAATGTATTTGAGAAATATCATATATACCCAATTTTTGGGTGAGTAGACGAAGATCACACTGTAACTTTTTAAGCGTTCGTTTTTCTGACTTTTGCATAAATTGATCAAGTGTGGCTTTGGTGTTCATATTAATAGATGCGCTTTTGTGTTCTTATCTTCGAATTGACAGAGGTTAAACTGAAGACACTGGCTGAAATCGATGCACAAGGAAAGATTCTTCCTAAGTTTTTAGTTCGTTCGAAATTCATATTTTATAGGTTTTCATTTCGTTTCTGTTCTAAATATGCAGGATACTAATGGCGATTTTAATTTCTTGAAGTCAGGGTTGCACAAATGGGCGGGTGATGCATACGAGTTTAATAAAAAAGAACCCTACATTGAGCTCGTGACTTCTCCAAACAACCCTAATGGATTCACGAGACATGATGTAGTCAAAGGAGATAAGGGGATTCTGATTGATGATCTTGCTTTTTACCAGCCACAATATACACTGATTTTATCTCTTGTAGAGTATGATATAATGATTTTATCGCTTCAATCAAGAGGGAACGTTTTTGATGTACGTTTGATCTGTTTATCACCAATCGAGGTAACTTTTTTTATATTAGTTCTCGATTTGTTGTTTAGCATCTTTAAACTCGCATGATTATGTTTAATGGAAAGTTGTATTCTGTAAAAGATTGGATATTAGTTCTCGATTTGTTGTTTAGCCTCTTTAAACTCGCATGATTAATTTTAAAAGTATTAGTGCAGTGATTTTTTTAGTGAAATTGTATACGAAACCTTTCATTTGAATTTTAAATTGTTTTATAACTTATAAACTTAATACCGGCCAACTCCATCATACTGGCAATATCTCCCGCTAATCAGGATATTGCCACATCGGATGCAATTAAACATGCCAAAGAAGTGAGTATTTTGCTACAAGTCCTGACTACGATCATTTGGCCAATAAAATGGGTTCTGAGTATTAGGCAAAACTTTTATCTGAGGTAATATTATTCACTGATATGTAGTCTGTATGTTTTCTCTTCGAAGGTGTAAGTGTGATATTTGTAGCTTCTTTCTCCTATGTAGCATTTGGAATGGGTAATCAAATCAAAATTACTAGGCATTGTTTCCATGATCAACAAATGTATCAAGGAGATGGAAGCAGAGTTGGACCGTCTTGGGAGGCTAATTGTAGTAGATGCAAGGGTCAGTATTTTTTTTACCTTTTTCTAAAATTTGTGTGTGATTTGTAGAAACGGTAATATAGTTATCATTAATTCCCCTGATTGATCTTTCAGGCACAATTATACACCATCTTGGAACTTTTTCATGCTTTTGACAAAATATTTAAGGAGCATCTAGATGGAGGGTAAGTGTCACACCCCGACCGATGGCGGAATCATCGGGGCGCGACACTGAACGAAAGAGATTGTCCATGAGTATCCATAACAACTATTAATTACCAGATACTTAAAACGTCATGTCCCATACCATAACATATCCAAATAAAACAGTTATTACAAATAATTGTCTCATAAACAAATACTGATCCGACAACTCAGATTTCAAGAACAGACAATTCGTTTATTTGTTTCTAGACTCATTCCTAGCCTCGATTTCACAGCAAGCCAAGCATTTTAACATCTTAAGCACCTTCCACATACGTTAAAGTGAAAGTCAATACACATAGTGTAAAGGTGAGCATACAAGTTTAATAGATATAATAGAGTTCGAAATCGTTTACGCATAACCAGCACGTACAACGTGTGAAGTGAAGCACGTAAGTTATCGACATGATCCTATCAATACCAATGACTGAGGGTTGACTGGGCAAGGCAGTTCGTAACACATATTCACCACTGTGAATCATGTGATTAATTGTCACACCTGAGCAAAATCCGCAGCAATCTTGATTTCCTCACTTCACTCCTCAATGCTTACTTGCCAAATTTCGGGACGAAATTTCTTTCAAGTTGGGGATGATGTGACAACCCGAACTCCCAATGTTTGTAACGGTTAATCAGATGATCTTTACTATTCGTTTCTTTGGTAAATCTGTTAAGCGTGTGTGTTATTCTGCTAAATTAACATATTAACACCTTTGGGCCGCAAGTTTTTGGGTCACGCACTAACCCTTGGGCCGTCAAATGCAATCCAGACCGAAGCCCAATAGCACCGTAATCCAAGTGGGCTCGGCCCACTTATTCAGACTAGAATTACATGGATGGACCTTCCTATGTATTTTCTATATCATGAACTAAACTTGAAGCTAGTACTTCTCGGCCCACTTGTTTCAATTGGATCTTGGCCCAACTAGTATACCTAATACGCGAACTAGGTGGCTGGTGTAGTTAGTCTATATCTACAATACGTATCATGTGTGTATATCACAAGTTACAACATAACAAATAACCTTACTTCTCTTCCCTGTTCCTCTCGACGACGGCAACAAAGGAAGCCCCTCCTCTTCGTTCTTGTGATCTCCCCTGCTTATAATCTCTTGACTAGTGAGGTTAGTGAATCCTTATGCAAGCTAATTGATGTTTATATTCTGTAGATGTTAATATCGATCAAGTCGCATACTATTTGATGTTTATACCATGTAGATATTAACGTCGATCAGGTTGTACATGTTGTGTGCAAATTGATTAATTGAATCAGGTTACATAGATCTTATGTGAATTATGTATGATATGCATATATTGTGTGAATTATCTATGATATGCATGTATCGTGTGAATAATAAGATATCAGATTTGATGATGGTTTAAATGTTTCGGTTGCAACCGAGTCATGGATGTTGTGCATAGACACTGATAAATGACCGAAACCCTTTTCATATATGTGAGATTGTTATACATGACGACATAAGGGTTTGATGTTTGATGTATGATCTAACGTGATATAATCGTGATGCCCGCTAGTGCTACACATGATCAGAACCTGTCATATTAATTGTGCATCGATCTGACCCGAGTGGGTATTTAATTTGATACAATCGATTGATATGTAAATAATATAGATTTCTGGTACATGATGCATTAGACTTATAAAACATACAGTATGATTTGGGGAGGGTGAACGACTTGGGCCAGTAACAAAAAGGGGCCACTTATAGTTTGGGCTGGTTATTTGTTAAAGAATTTATTGGATAAAAATCGTTAGCTGGGCCGTACAAAACAGTTGAACACACAAGCATGCAATCTGAATGTATAAATTGGGCTGCACATCTTAACCTGGTCGCACATTCTATGGGCTTGGGGTTACCGGGTCTCACACACAGTTGGGTCACGGGTCCGATTAGAATCACACACCTCGCTTTGGGCAGCACACATCCTGGTTGGTGCTGGGCCGGGCTTTGTTTTAAAGACCATGTTTAGTAGTTAAGAGTTGATAGTGTCTTGGCTCATAATTTAGGCCAATGATTATAAACGATTGAAATAATATGAATACTCTATTAATGATGTTTATTGACAGTCAAAATATTATGTGTATTGGATGATGCTATGATGCTCTTGTATGTGGAAATTGGATCTGTCTACCTAATGAAATATATTGGCATGACGACACGCAACTTAGGGTAATTTGGGATTGGGATTGTTGATTGGATCGGACCTTGTAACTTGATTGGGCTACTCGATACTATGTACTATTGGATCAACTGTTTGAATAATCATTGTTCTTGCTTGAATTGTTGCTTAACTGTTATACGTGCCATACGTGACAACCACTGATGTGATCTATGTGTAAACAAACTGTAAAACTGATCATTACCAAACACTCTCCTAGGTCGCGAGTATTGAATAAATTAACAAGTAAAATATTCTGCCGAGCAAATCAAGGTGAGTTCACTGCACTTTTCTCAAGCATGCGTCCCGGTGGTTTGGGACAACTGGTAAACATTTGGAAGGGAAACATTGGGTAAATAACTTAATCGGTTTTGGTTATTGCCTGGAGGGCAATGGGGGTGATTAGTTGATAGCGCTATTAGGTGGGAAACCTCACACCGGGCCGTAAGGACGGGCGTGAACTAATTATCTGGGTATGGCTATTGTTGTTAGAGGCACACTCCTCGGATACATATGGGCTCTCTCCCTAGGGTATCTAACGAAGGCAACATAGCAAACGGTCGTTAAGGGGTACCCACTCCCCGGATACATATGGGCACATTCCCTAGGGTATCTAACATGAGCAACATTGTAACGCAACATTGAATCGCATTAACATACATCTGGTAACTCAACCCGTTAACAAAACCTTGAACTCACCAGCGTAGTCTGACACACTTGTTTACATGCTTGTAGGTAATTACTGAAGGAACTTGGGAACTTGCTGTCTGATGCTGCTGGAGTGGTTGTGGTCATGATAAACAATTACATTGATGTGGTTTCGATACATTTACACACTTATACATTTATGCTTCCGCTCAATACTTTGGTTTTG
Source organism: Helianthus annuus (assembly GCF_002127325.2). Taxonomy (NCBI): domain Eukaryota; kingdom Viridiplantae; phylum Streptophyta; class Magnoliopsida; order Asterales; family Asteraceae; genus Helianthus; species Helianthus annuus. Next base: position 44,920,344 of record NC_035438.2, read on the forward strand.
GTTAAACTTTTCAAACGTTATATTATTTCAATTGGGTATTTCAATACATTATGACTTGTGTTTGATATGATTGGTGGCTCTTTGTTGGATCGTTGCACCTCCAATAGGGACATACCCTAGGTGGTAATTTGGGGGTGTGACAGTTTGGTATCAGAGCCACTGGTTATAGAGAACTCGGTTTTAAAATGTTTTCATAAAACCAGACTATAACCGAATTGATCCAAACGATGACCATGACACTCAGCTCCAGACTGCAAGGTTCGTTTCTCATTTACTATTGCATAGTATATCTAGTGTACACTTATGTATAACATTACACGTGAATGCACACTTGGCACAACAGCATGAGCCCTTACATTACCAACCCCTGTTATGTGAACTGCTAGTGTGACACTTCCCTTCGACTATTGTGATTCTCGATCCTATAGAACCTTTCGCTTGCTATTTGAACGTGGGGGAACCTTTTAGTGCAAGTTAAGAGGCACTGAGATAAGCATGCAAATCGTCTTATTATTATGGGTGCACACATAATAATAACGCGAGGTGCATGCAAGTCCCAGTGAGGCTTAACGAGCGTGGGAAGGGTTCTGCCCTATTGTGTGTAAACTTGGTAGTTTGTAGATTTCAATGTGATACTCGACTTTTACCTCATTTCAACCCTTAAGATTGTCCCCTTCTCTTATATAGAAGCCTCTCATGTTCTTTTTGGTTGTAAACTTGATCTCATGGGTCAAGTGTTCGACATTGACCTACTTCCCAATACTCTTGTAAGTTTTGACGTGGTCGTTGACATGGATTTGGTTATCTATGCATCAAGCAGAAATCCCCTGCAAAAAGAAAATCGTGCGTTCCCTCTCCCCAGTGGGGAATTCTTATCTGTTTAAGATCATCGTAGTGGTGCCGTTGTTGGCATTGTCACAGTCGTGAAAGCCCAGAAGTGCCTACGGAAGGGCTACTCTGTTATACTAACTCCTGTCGCCGATTCGCCACTTTAAGAAAGGAAGATCGAGTATCTTCATGTTATTCGTGAAATTTTTGACATGTCTTCCAAAGAGTTACCTGGTTTACCTCCACATCGTTAGGTGGAATTTTAGAATTGACCTTATGCAAATCCTGATTTCCTTCTGGGGTACAGCAATCCCTTGGATTCGCTGGATACTATCACAGCTTCATCATAGGATTTTCGAAGGGTTCGCAACTTCAACCTCCTTAGCACAGCCGGGAGCTGTGAATCCTTAGGAAAACAAAGTCGCGGAACGTCTTTTCAGCTTTTGAAACCCAACCCTACAACACGCGGAGCATCACTTCTATCCGAGAGTACCGATGATCCAGCGATGTACCATGATGGCTTAATTCAGAGTCCCAGTTACACGCCGATGCAACACGAGAGAGTGATGAATTGCGTAATGGTGTTACGGAGAGGAACTGCACGACCTACAATCTCCGGTGGAAACCGTGGTCGTCGGATTTAAGTGGGAGGCATTACTTAGACGGTACCGAATGCACCAATTAGACCGAAAACAAGGGCCTCCAGTGCACCCTTGTTTCAATAGAGCTAACCATGTGATGGCATCGCTAAATGGAACTTCCGAACGAACACGGGATTAGGAGAACTATACCCACGCATCCCTGTAGACGAACCTTATCACTTTCACTTGTCATCGCCGCTAGAAGTGAAGCAGTCACAGCTACACGCGTTTGTCGTTTTGCAACACTAATCTTTACCCACCAAACTCTGTTTTGGACAAATGATACACTCGCGCGACCGCAATGTAACGAACCTCCCTGTTGTGCCATGCCGCCATGCACCACTACTGGAAATTATTTCTAGACAACAAATTTGCTGGCCAAACCCTTCGGATGTTTAATGGACCCCTGTTTCGCTCGAATCTTCGTACGAACCTCATTAATTCCCTGTTTCTTTGATTGGCAACCGATAGAACAAAACGCTAACCACCATACCATGATTTTCACCGATCACAAGATTAGCCCCCAGGCGTTGTAAAGTATCTATAGATCGAGTTCGTCGGAACTCACTTCAAGCCATTGTTTTAGATCAATTTTCGGGATGAAAATTCTTTCAAGTAGGGGATGTTGTGACACCCCGCGAAAACGCTTAACAAAACTAGCTTCCTCAGCGACTGTTTGCTAAATTTCGGGACGAAATTTCCTTCAAGTTGGGGATGATGTCACACCTGAGCAAAATCCGCAGCAATCTTGATTTCCTCACTTCACTCCTCAATGCTTACTTGCCAAATTTCGGGACGAAATTTCTTTCAAGTTGGGGATGATGTGACAACCCGAACTCCCAATGTTTGTAACGGTTAATCAGATGATCTTTACTATTCGTTTCTTTGGTAAATCTGTTAAGCGTGTGTGTTATTCTGCTAAATTAACATATTAACACCTTTGGGCCGCAAGTTTTTGGGTCACGCACTAACCCTTGGGCCGTCAAATGCAATCCAGACCGAAGCCCAATAGCACCGTAATCCAAGTGGGCTCGGCCCACTTATTCAGACTAGAATTACATGGATGGACCTTCCTATGTATTTTCTATATCATGAACTAAACTTGAAGCTAGTACTTCTCGGCCCACTTGTTTCAATTGGATCTTGGCCCAACTAGTATACCTAATACGCGAACTAGGTGGCTGGTGTAGTTAGTCTATATCTACAATACGTATCATGTGTGTATATCACAAGTTACAACATAACAAATAACCTTACTTCTCTTCCCTGTTCCTCTCGACGACGGCAACAAAGGAAGCCCCTCCTCTTCGTTCTTGTGATCTCCCCTGCTTATAATCTCTTGACTAGTGAGGTTAGTGAATCCTTATGCAAGCTAATTGATGTTTATATTCTGTAGATGTTAATATCGATCAAGTCGCATACTATTTGATGTTTATACCATGTAGATATTAACGTCGATCAGGTTGTACATGTTGTGTGCAAATTGATTAATTGAATCAGGTTACATAGATCTTATGTGAATTATGTATGATATGCATATATTGTGTGAATTATCTATGATATGCATGTATCGTGTGAATAATAAGATATCAGATTTGATGATGGTTTAAATGTTTCGGTTGCAACCGAGTCATGGATGTTGTGCATAGACACTGATAAATGACCGAAACCCTTTTCATATATGTGAGATTGTTATACATGACGACATAAGGGTTTGATGTTTGATGTATGATCTAACGTGATATAATCGTGATGCCCGCTAGTGCTACACATGATCAGAACCTGTCATATTAATTATGCATCGATCTGACCCGAGTGGGTATTTAATTTGATACAATCGATTGATATGTAAATAATATAGATTTCTGGTACATGATGCATTAGACTTATAAAACATACAGTATGATTTGGGGAGGGTGAACGACTTGGGCCAGTAACAAAAAGGGGCCACTTATAGTTTGGGCTGGTTATTTGTTAAAGAATTTATTGGATAAAAATCGTTAGCTGGGCCGTACAAAACAGTTGAACACACAAGCATGCAATCTGAATGTATAAATTGGGCTGCACATCTTAACCTGGTCGCACATTCTATGGGCTTGGGGTTACCGGGTCTCACACACAGTTGGGTCACGGGTCCGATTAGAATCACACACCTCGCTTTGGGCAGCACACATCCTGGTTGGTGCTGGGCCGGGCTTTGTTTTAAAGACCATGTTTAGTAGTTAAGAGTTGATAGTGTCTTGGCTCATAATTTAGGCCAATGATTATAAACGATTGAAATAATATGAATACTCTATTAATGATGTTTATTGACAGTCAAAATATTATGTGTATTGGATGATGCTATGATGCTCTTGTATGTGGAAATTGGATCTGTCTACCTAATGAAATATATTGGCATGACGACACGCAACTTAGGGTAATTTGGGATTGGGATTGTTGATTGGATCGGACCTTGTAACTTGATTGGGCTACTCGATACTATGTACTATTGGATCAACTGTTTGAATAATCATTGTTCTTGCTTGAATTGTTGCTTAACTGTTATACGTGCCATACGTGACAACCACTGATGTGATCTATGTGTAAACAAACTGTAAAACTGATCATTACCAAACACTCTCCTAGGTCGCGAGTATTGAATAAATTAACAAGTAAAATATTCTGCCGAGCAAATCAAGGTGAGTTCACTGCACTTTTCTCAAGCATGCGTCCCGGTGGTTTGGGACAACTGGTAAACATTTGGAAGGGAAACATTGGGTAAATAACTTAATCGGTTTTGGTTATTGCCTGGAGGGCAATGGGGGTGATTAGTTGATAGCGCTATTAGGTGGGAAACCTCACACCGGGCCGTAAGGACGGGCGTGAACTAATTATCTGGGTATGGCTATTGTTGTTAGAGGCACACTCCTCGGATACATATGGGCACTCTCCCTAGGGTATCTAACGAAGGCAACATAGCAAACGGTCGTTAAGGGGTACCCACTCCCCGGATACATATGGGCACATTCCCTAGGGTATCTAACATGAGCAACATTGTAACGCAACATTGAATCGCATTAACATACATCTGGTAACTCAACCCGTTAACAAAACCTTGAACTCACCAGCGTAGTCTGACACACTTGTTTACATGCTTGTAGGTAATTACTGAAGGAACTTGGGAACTTGCTGTCTGATGCTGCTGGAGTGGTTGTGGTCATGATAAACAATTACATTGATGTGGTTTCGATACATTTACACACTTATACATTTATGCTTCCGCTCAATACTTTGGTTTTGGTTAAACTTTTCAAACGTTATATTTATTTCAATTGGGTATTTCAATACATTATGACTTGTGTTTGATATGATTGGTGGCTCTTTGTTGGATCGTTGCACCTCCAATAGGGACATACCCTAGGTGGTAATTTGGGGGTGTGACATTAATAGTCCTTAACAACCCCTGAGTAAATAGGTGCTGAGCCCAAACTATAGTACTATCGTTGCTAAGGCATGTAGACAACAATCTATGTGTAAACATAACAAACAAGCATTCATCGAGTCACGTATAACATGCGGTAGCGGTTAGCGTTAAAGTATTGCGTAGTGTGTTCGATGTGATTTAGAATAAGTAACGTATGTAACACCCAAAAGTGCGTAAAGCAAAAAGGGTTCGAGTATACTCACAGCGATGATGGATTGAAGGGAGCGCTAGAGTGAGTTTAGCCTGATCAGAACGATAGCATAAACGATAAGTGGCGCGTAAAATGGTTCAAAGTGAAAAGTGTCGGATGGCAATCCGATCGGATGGCCAGTCGATCGGATGACAATCCGTTCAGATGGTGTAACACCCCGAAAATGGATTTGGTAATCAAACCACGTTAACACTAAAAGACGGGTAAAGTACCGTTAGTGGTGAAAGTTAATCCGGTAAATATTTTGATTTAAATAAATAAACTTGATGTTAATTAAAAGGAGGATAAATACTTTGGGAAAAACAAAGTATATAGAAGGCCCGAGTTAACGGGACTTAAAAATAAAACGGGTTATGACTTTCCCGAAACCACTAAGTAACTGGGAATCAACCTAGTTAGTTAAGTATGGTTAAAACAACAATGAAAACATGAGTTAGTTAAACCTTTATAAAACTTGAGAACTTGAGGAAAGCTGAGGGGCCAAACATGAAAAACTGGAAACTTGTTTTAATTAAATAAAACCCTACACTAAAACACACAAACTAAGTGTGTGTTCTGGTCGAAACTTCCAGAGGAACCAGGAGCTCTCATCTTCAAACCCTAAATTGCTCAAATTGATCAAATTGAAAGGCCAAATCAGTCCCAAATCAAAATCCAAGTTCATATTAGTGATCACCTAAGTGAAAGGATCACAAGGTATGTTAAATTTTGTCTTTTGATTACATCTTGAAATTTTGATGAATGTTAGAAATCGAAAGCTGAGCTTGATTGATTGATGCTTAGATGAAATTAGTAATGAAAACATGTCTAGGAGTAAACCCTAGTCAATAACTTGTTGAATTAGTGTTTAAATTATAAAGTTCATGATCATCCATTATGGGTGTTTAATGGGTTTTGTAGAAACATGATAAACACTAGAATCATGATTGTCAAACTAGTGTTATTTGAACTCTATGAAGTTAATCTTGACATTGAACCATGAATTTGATGATTATCTAGTAAAAGATGTTGAAATTGGCAAGATAGGTAGCCATAAGTTTGATTGTTAACTTTTATAAAAGAATGCTCACTAGGTGTTTGATATAATGCCTAAGAGAAAGCTAAATGTTGAAATTTCGAATAAAATGCGCATTTGAATAATATGGCAAATTATGTTAAATGTGAAGTGATAAGGGTTCTAAGCATAAAGTTAATCTAGACTTAATTGTGTAAATCATGTGATCAAAAGTAGTTAACTTTTGATAAGTTGAATTAATAAATAATGAGGTCGAACGGTAGTTTCGACATAGAAAATACGGAAGGTGGAATAGTCGTGATTATTAATGACTAATCTAACCACCTTTGAATGATGACGATAGTTTGACACTTAACGAGCAAGGTGGAGGCTTGGGAAGAAATGGGTCAAACGAATCAAGAAGGAAAAGAAAAGCGTAGCTCGGATACGAGGTAAGTAAAATTTACACCCTTTTTGTAGGACACGTGTTTATTTTATAAACTATAAATGCGAATAACGTAATATCCGAAATAAGGGTTCCGACACGATTGATACAAGTCGGAACAAGTATAAATGATAAAAACCATGGTTTATGGTAAATGGGGCAAATGGGTGAATTTGGAAATTTAAAACCATGCTTTTATTCTAATTTATGTAAATGTTTGGTCTTATAGTCCAAACAGGTCAAATGGTGATGATAACACCATTTGACAATATCGACTAATGTGGTTGTCAAGTCGTATGTTATCAGGAGCGAATAGCAATTTGGATAGATGCGATGCCATTGAATATTGGTTAATTAATGCGAGGTATAAAACGGGTCTATATGTTGACTCGAGCCAGGTACGCATATATATAGATTTATAGTTAAAAATGCAATGTTGGTCAAATACCTTAGCAAAAGGACCTATGTCGTAAAAGGAGGAAATAAGTTGACGAAAATGCCCTTGATAGGTAAATCGGGCAAACGACCCTTAGAGGTCGTTTAGATACTAGTATTATCATTATGTAACTCTTAGACACATGTAAGAGTTGTAGGCATAAACCTTGGGGGTCAAATGCCTATGAACGGGTCAATCACGTAAAATGACTATCCTAAGGGTAAAAATTAGGATAGCGGTCCATTATGTTAAATCCACCACAAAAATAGTTGTGGTGAAATATAAGAGGCTATTTAAAAATGAGAATATGAAGTGTAGAAAGAGAAGAGAGAGTTTGATGCTTAAATGTACATAATTCGCTCTAAACGGGTCAAAAAGTGTCATAATTGAATTTCAAGCCGAGAGCTTGAAATCTAAAATTTTGAGAATTCAGATGTCGGGTCTTTACTCCATGAGATGGAGAATTAAATTACGAACGCGTAGGAAAAAGAATCGCGTAAAACGGACATCTAGATCAAAAGTTATGAAGCTTTGAAGTTAGAATTTCGACCGAAAATGGAGCTGGGCAAATGCAGCAGCAATTAAGCAACTTGCTGTTAAAAAAGGGGCTAGGTGTAGCGTCTAGCCCCTCCTGATTCCGAAAATTGTTTAATTTTTGTTTGTTTGACCCATATAACTTGCTTAAACTTGTTATTTGACTATCAAAGCTAACTTTTAAGTTGGTTTTGATTATAGGTGATAACCAAGAGTGCCCGGATGAAGATCAAGCTCGAAGAAGAACCGTACACACGAGATTAAAGCTTCCGAACGGCGTTACGTCATAACTTTTAAACGACGAACTCAATTACATTATGTTGTACTACAATTTTTTTTTAAATTGTAAAAGTTTTAGTAAACTCGTATTGTCATACGTATGTGTAATCGTATAAACATGTATTTATACGAAACTTATATAAAATATTGTATAAAACAAGCAAGGGTGTTACAGATGGTCATCCGATCGGATGGCCATTCGATTGGATTGTCATCTCATTTGGTGAGGATGTGTTTGTGTATGATGGTTTGCCTTTTGAAGTTTTCGTTGTAGCATTTTGAAAACAAAGAAGTATCTATACCTTTCAGGTCGGTCGATCGAACCGTTCGATCGGACGGCGATTCGTTCGGCGAGGTAATTCTCAGAGAACAAGTTCACAGCAGTGTTGTCACTCGATCGGATAGTCTATCGATCGGGTGGCAATCCGTTGGAACTGAATATGCATTGTACATGTTGAAAATTGTTTAAGTGTTGAAGTCCCAAACATCATAGGATCGGATGGCAATCCGATCGGACGGTAATCCGTTCGACGTTCAGATCCTCAAAAGTTAAAACAAAAGTCTAAGTGTGGGACTAAGGTGCTAGCCGATCGAACGACTGTCCGATCGGATGGCAGTCCGATCGAATGGTAATCCGATCGGACGACAATCCGTTCCGATGGCCTGACCACCTTGACACTTGGTTGTTTTTGATAGTTTATAGTTTTGATCGAGACGATGTGATACGTGCTAAGCAATAGAACCTCGTCAAGCCCCAAGTGATCCGATCAGACAGGAATCACCCTAGTCCGGTCTGTCCGTGGTTCGAGCTGGTGGTTCATGCTTAACCCGAAATCTGTAGTCTCTTGGATAGAATTCAGATCTGGAACTAACACACTACTAAGAATGAGTAGAAGATCAGAAAAAGCTCCGATTCTATCGGTTTTGTGTGCATTGAGTGTAGAAGAGTTGAAAGAAAGCTTGAAAACCATCTTTCAATCCTTTTCACCATGAATATGTTCAGATCTATGCAAGAACTTTGTCTATTTATGTGGAAATCGTCCAGATCTAAGTTGTTCTTGGTGGATTGAAACCAAAACATGAAGTTCATAAGAACTCCATGATGACATCATCCTAGAACACCTCAAATCTAGTGATTTCACGGTTAAAAGTTGATTCAAAAGATAGAAAGGGGTAGGAGTGCGTGTAGATCGTGAAAGTACAAGATTTAAGTTGAAAACTTACAAGAATCGTGAGAAATTGAGAGAAAGAGTGGCTGGAGCGAGTTGAGTCGAGTGAGAGCTGTCACATCAAGTGATGTGACATATGAAGGGTATTTATAGGGTTTCCCAAAAAGGAAAGTGGGAAAGTGGCTGGTCGATCGGGTGGCAACTCGATTGGAGGTCAACCCGATCGGATGGCAATCCGATCGGATGGCCACTCGATCGGTTGGCCACTCGATCTGAGTGTTCGGCGCGACGAGTTTTGCTGTTTCGATTCGCGTGTTGAGCGTTGCGATGCGATAGAGTTATCCATTAATCCCAACTACTATATCTAATATACAATCATCCTAATTAACTTGCGTTTAGCGTTTGCGATTCGATTGCGATGGAGTTGCGATTGCGTTTCGATTAATCACCACAACATAAACATAGGTAAACACGCACAAGTAACACAAAAAAAGCACACACACGTAAAACAATATCCAGAACGCATAAATTCGGGTTGCGATTGCGATGCGATAAGCGATAAGGTGATAAAACATGCGATAAACATCGATTAAACCTCGTTCATTAACAAGTACTCCACATAATACAACTAATGTAACAACACAAAAAGACTATCTACAAGTCAAAAGAAGTCAAAACAGGAATTGAGCAAGGAGTGACAGATCACAATTAGCAATCTTTTCTTCCTTTGACTTCAATGTTGACTTTGACTTTCGAAACACGGGGTGTTACAACCTCCCCCACTTAAGGGAATTTCATCCCGAAATTAGGTCGAAGCCATAACAAACAACTGCGGGTACTTTTCCTTCATGTCGGTTTCGAGTTCCCAAGTGAACTCTGCGCCTCGTTTGCCTTCCCATCAGACCTTCACAATGGGAATGCGTGAGCGCCTGAGCTGCTTGGTTTGTCAGTCCATGATCTCGACATGCTTTTCCACGAAGTGTAGTGTTTCGTTCACTTGAAGTTCCTCAAGTGGCACGTACAAATCATGTTCAGCCAGGCACTTTCTGAGGTTTGACACATGGAAAGTCGGGTGGACGTTGCTAAGTTCCTCCGGTAGTTCGAGTCTGTAGGCCACCTTTCCGATCCTTTCCAGAATCTTAAAGGGTCCAACATATCGAGGCGCGAGTTTCCCTTTCTTGTAGAATCTGACCACACCCTTCCAAGGTGACACCTTTATGAGTACGTGATCGCCAACGTCAAATTCAAGGGGCTTGCGTCGTCTATCGGCGTAACTTTTCTGACGACTCCGAGCTTTCAGCAGATTGTCTCGAATTTGGAGGATTTTGTCAGTCGTTTCTTGCAATAGCTCAGGACCGGTTAATTGCGAGTGTCCGATCTCGTGCCACACAATAGGCGATCGACATTTTCTTCCGTATAATGCCTCAAACGGTGCCCTTTGAATGTTGGAATGATAACTGTTATTGTACGAGAATTTGACTGAAGGTAGGTATGCGTCCCAATTACTACCGAAATCTATGACACATGAACGGAGCGTGTCTTCAAGGGTACGAATCGTTCTTTCAGTCTAACCGTCGGTTTGGGGATGAAAAGCGGTACTTAGATTAAGCATAGTATCGAGAGCTGTTTGAAACGTTTCCCATAGGCGCGAGGTAAACCGAGCATCACGGTCAGATATGATGTCGCGAGGCGTTGCATGTCGACAAATGATCTCATTGGTGTAGATTCGGGCTAATCTTTCTACCTTGTAGTCTTCTCGTATCGGCAGAAAATGAGCAGATTTGGTCAAACGGTCAACGACAACCCAGATGCTGCCGTGACTTGATGACGTGCGCGGAAGTTTCGTTATAAAGTCCATAGCTATGCTCTCCCATTGCCGCATGAGAATCTCGGGATGGACGATTAAGCCAGAGGGTCTTTGATGATCGGCCTTGACTTTCGAGCAAGTCAGGCACTTAGAAACATAGAGAGCGATATCTTTCTTCATGCCCGGCCACCAGTACTTGTAGCGAAGGTCCTGGTACACTTTATCGGCACCAGGATGAATGGAATATCGAGACTTGTGGGCTTCGTCTATCAAAATCTGTCGTAAATCGGTCCGCTTAAGGATCCAAATTCGGTCCAGATAATGGAATATCCCATTCAACTTATTCACTAGCTGGGCTCCATCATTGAGAATCCTTTCCTTCTTCAAAGTGTGTTCGGTAAAGCAAGCATGTTGGGCTTCGCAAATGAGGGTTTCGAGATGATGCTGGGCGGCAATATTACGAGCGCTATGCAAATAGCTTCGTCGGCTTAGAGCGTCGGCAATGACATTTGCTTTGCCTGGATGATAACGGATCTCACAGTCGTAATCGTTGAGAATTTCCACCCATCGGCATTGGCGCATATTAAGCTCTTTCTGGCTGAAGATGTGTTGTAGGCTCCTATGATCTGTGAAGATCGTACACTTCGTACCATACAGGTAGTGTCGCCAAATCTTCAACGCAAAAATAACTACGCCTAGCTCGAGGTCGTGGGTTGTATAGTTCTTCTCATGGATCTTGAGCTGACGAGATGCGTAAGCGATAACCTTGTCTCGTTGCATGAGAACACAACCAAGACTAAGGTTCGAGGCATCACAATAGACGATAAAGTCGTCGTTTCCGTCGGGTAAAGTGAGGATGGGAGCGTTGCAAAGCATATGCTTGAGGGTTTGAAAGGCAGTCTCTTGTTCAGTTCCCCAAACAAAAGGCTTGTCTTTATTCGTGAGGGAGGTAAGCGGCACAACGATTTTAGAGAATCCTTCGAGAAATCGGCGATAATAGCCCGCTAGTCCGAGAAAGAACGGACTTCAGACGGGTTCTTCAGCGTAACCCAACTCTTAACAGCTTCGATATCCGCGGGGTCGACATGAATACCTTGACTATTGACAATATGACCGAGGAATTGAACCTCCTCCAGCCAAGATTCGCACATGGAGAACTTGGCATAGAGTCGATTCCCTTGGAGCAGTTCGAGAACCGAACGTAGATGTTGCGCGTGTTCGGTTTTCGACTTGGAATAGATCAGGATATCATCGATGAACACGATGACGAAGCGGTCAAGAAATGGTTTACACACGCGATTCATCAGATCCATGAAAACCGCGGGTGCGTTGGTTAGACCAAAAGGCATAACAATGAACTCATAATGGCCGTAACGAGTGCGAAAAGCGATTTTGGGTATATCCTCCTCTTGAATGCGTAGTTGGTGATAGCCTGAGCGTAAATCGATCTTCGAGAAACACGTAGCACCTTGTAGCTAGTTAAACAATTCATCGATTTGAGGCAGGGGATAACGATTCTTGATTGTCAGCTTATTCAGTTCCCGGTAGTCGACGCACATGCGGAACGACCCATCCTTCTTTTTAACGAAAAGGACTGGTGCGCCCCAAGGAGAGGTGCTTGGGCGAATGAAGCCTTTATCAAGCAATTCCTGGAGCTGACTCGAGAGTTCACGCATTTCGGACGGAGCGAGTCGATAAGGAGCTCTAGCAATAGGATTTGATCCAGGAACGAGGTCGATACGAAAGTCGATATCACGACTTGGAGGCAGTCCTGGAAGATCATCAGGGAATACATTCAGAAATTCACGAACAACAGGGACATCGCTTACTCCCGGATTACCTTTCTTTTCCTTCTCCGCTACTACAATGTTTGCCAAGAAAGCTCTGTATTCCTGGCGGAGATACTTGCTAGCTTGGACACATGACATGAGCTTGAGACCTTTCGAGGGAGTTTTGCCATACACACAAAGTTGATCACCATTCGTGAGTGAGAATCGAATCATCTTATCAAAGCACATAACTTCAGCATGGTTTTCACGACGAAAGTCCATGCCTACTATGATGTCAAAACTACCAAGCTGCATCGGAATAAGTTCGATAGGAAAGATGTGATTGTTGAGTTCGAGAGTACAATCACGAAGAACAGAATTGACGGCGACGGTTCTTCCGGTGGTAACTTCAACATCGAATGTCGAGGGGAGATGGGAGCGTTTACGATTAAGGAGCTTTTCGAACTCAAACGATACAAAACAGTTATCGGCTCCAGTATCAAACAAACACGAAGCATAAATACCATTCACGAGAAACGTACCATTAACCACATTGTTGTCAGCCTGATCCTGGCGCACATTGATGTTGAAAGTTCGGGCGCGAGCTGCTTGTTGTTGTTGCTGCTGAGGCTGTTGTTGCTGTTGCTGGGGCTGCTGCTGTGGCTCTTGCTTCACAACTCGGTTTGGGCACATATTTGCGAAGTGGTTGGGATCACCACACGCAAAGCAAACTCTATCATTGATCGCGGGTGCCTGAGCTGCTTGCTTGCCTTGAGGAGCGGGAAGTAGATTTTGTTGAGCAGTAGCTGGAGTTGTAGCTTGTCGAGGACCTTTACGGCAGTCGGCGGTGAAGTGGCCGTACATGTTGCAATGCACACAAAATCGGCAGGCGATTCCCACTGGATGATGATAAGTACTTGTCGGGCAAGCAGGGTAAGGACCAGTGTAAGCACGCTTTGCAGGCGGTGCTTGGGTAACTGGTGCTGCAGCTGATCGGTGTTGAGGTTGCTGCTGAGCTGGTACAGCTTGGAGCTGGCAGCAGTGGTGACAGCACAGTTCTTGTTGCTGGACTTGCTGTTTTTCCTCTTGCGACGAGAGGACTTTGAAGACTGAGGAGCGGCGGCGGTTTCAGCAGTTGCAGCGGTGGTAGCTTGATGCAAGTTCTTCGAGGCTTTGTCCCAGACACTAGCCTTGACTCACTTGTCGTTGATTTCAGCGGTGAGCAGATAAGCTTCTTCGATTGTTGCTGGTTTTGCAGCTTGCACAAAATCTGCGACACAATCCGGCAGGGCTCGGATATACTTCTTGATCGTCACATCAGCAGTCTTGACTTGATCAGGATAGATTATGCTAAGCTGCTTGAAGCGAGCAGTTAAAGCAGCATTGTCACCATCCTTCTTCTTGATATGCCAGAATTCGTCCTCCAACTTTTGGCGCTCATGGGGAGGGCAGAACTCTTCCAACATGACGTTCTTCAACTCATCCCACGTCAGACCAAAAGCTGCATCATTTCCGCGTTTGTTCCTATCGGCCGTCCATCAGTCTAAAGCGCGGGACTGGAAGACGCCGGTAGCATTCAGAGTGCGGAGATTGTCAGGACAACCACTCTGGCGCAGGGTGACCTCGATCGAATCAAACCATTGAAACAAGGCCATAGGGCCAACTTCACCAGTGAATTCTTTTGGTCCGCAAGCTTTAAACTGCTTGAAGCTGAAAGCAGCTTTAGGGGTTTCAGTCCTGGACTCTTCAGACGACTTGCTAGCATTCTCGTGTAGGTTGCTAACGATCTGAGGAATCACCTTCGCTATCTGTTTAGCGACGAGAGCAGCAAGGCGTTTCTCTTTCTGGTTTTGGTGAGCAGCGCGCGAGTGACTGGATCCAGATGACGACATTGTCTGCAACAGACATCGCCATAGGACTCAGACACAATATAATCGAATCTCACCTCACACGCCTAATACTACTAAAGCTCAGGAACACAATCACGTAACATAAACACTTAGGTCACATAATCACAGATTCACATAGGCACAGAGGCACGTAAGCACGTAAAGCACAGAAACACAGAAGCAGTCAGAATACAGAAACCTATCATTCGAAGTCCGCGAGCGTTCAAGAATAGCAATTGTGATTAGCGAGTACACAACGAGTAGTATAGCACAAGCGAGTAACATAGCATGCGATCGTCCACAAGTAGCGATTTGGTAGCGTGTTGAGGTAGATGTGCAGTGCGAGTCGTGTGTGTCGATCAAAGCGATAGCAAAAAGCGAATAAATCACCAAAAATCGTAACACATAAACAGATAAAATCACATAAAACACATAAAATCCACATAAAAGCGACGAATATCAGAGTCGGCAGTTGCGAGCTCAGAATCGAAACACATGAAAATCGAGAATGGATTGTCTGCGCCTGTTAGACGTCGACTATCCAAAGTAGTTCGACTATTCGCAAGGACTTTTCGTACACACTTTAACCTTTGGACTGTGCTCTCGCCTCGAATTTGGGCGATTGGCACGCATCCTTACAGCTACAGTGCAACTTCAAGTCGTTGGAGTCCGTCGAGACTTTGGTGAGAGTTTTATAAAAACCACAATAGAGACCAGAACAAGTCGTTAAGGTTCGGGTTTCACCCCTGACTTAACAACTTCGTACTTGTTTTGATAAAATAAGGAAGAATTATGCGTCAAAGTATGGATTTCACTCTTGATTCAACGCAAATTCTCATGTTTATAGATAAAAATGCGGGTCGAATAAGCAATTTAGTCGAGAGTTTGCGGTTTTCACACCTAATCTCGACCTAATCGCTTGTTCATTTTCGAAAATTAGAGTGCAGTGATAGTGTAGTGTAAGCGAGAACTGCGAGATATAGCAAGTAAGCTCGTACAAAACCCCCACAGGGTGTGCACAAGTCGTATGTAACACCCAAAAGTGCGTAAAGCAAAAAGGGTTCGAGTATACTCACAACGATGATGGATTGAAGGGAGCGGTAGAGTGAGTTTAGCCTGATCAGAACGATAGCATAAACGATAAACGGCGCGTAAAACGGTGCACAGTGAAAAGTGTGAGATGGCAATCCGATCGAATGGCCATTCGATTGGATTGTCATCTCGTTTGGTAAGGATGTGTTTGTGTATGATGGTTTGCCTTTTGAAGTTTTTGTTGTAGCATTTTGAAAACAGAGAAGTATCTCTACCTTTCAGGTCGGTCGATCGAACGGTGGTTCGATCGGACGACGGTTCGTTCGGCTAGGTAATTCTCAGAGAACAGGTTCACAGCAGTGTTGTCACTCGATCGGATAGTCTATCGATCGGGTGGTGATACGTGGTTGAAAACCGGTGTTCGTAATCTTGTAACTTTATATTTTTACATGAGTTTTAATCTTGAATAGCCTACTTTTAATTATATTTGTGTTTTTGCAGGTTTAATGAAGTTTAAGGAGCTTTTCGGGAGTTTTACGAGTCACCGGGTCGAAAACCGGAGCACCTGAACGCATTACGGATCAAACGGGAGCGAAAAATGGAAAGTCAAAGAATGAAGTTTGGAGAGCCCGTCACCGACGGGTCCCAAGCCGTCGGCGACGCCCTTTAGAAATGCCCGTAGGCCAGAATCGCCGTATCCAGCAACATAAGCCGTCGGACGGCTGTGAATGATTCAGAGCCCGTCGCCGATGGGTTGAGGGCCGTCGGCGACGGGTAGGGACTCACCAAAACGGGATTTTTGGGTATTTTGTTATGTGGAATGATTCTAATTGGTCGGGAGGCATTCAATTCGGAAGTTACAACTTAGGTGAGTTTTGAATCCTCACCTTGGAGCCAATTCTCATTCACCAATCATCACCAATTGATCTACAACGTACAACAAGAATCAAATCATCAAGAACATCATCTCCATCATTCACAATCATCAATCCATCCATAACCCTAATCCTTCCACCATTATTCCTCCACCGTCATCATTCACCAAAGCCCTAACCATTCACCATTTCTCCATCATTCAAGCTTCAAGATGGTCCAATCCATGTTTCAATCATCCGGTGATCAAGTTTCTTCAATCATGAGCGGCTAATCACCTTGGTTTCACCCCGGTGTAGGTAGTTGTTAAATTTAGGGTTTTGAATTGTTCTTGATTCAACTTTGTGACAACTTGTATTGATTTTTGAAACCTTTGACAATAGTTTACATTTGTTTCGTATTCGTAAATTGTCGAACGATGTTAAAAGTTATGACTTTACGAAATGATTATGTGTAGTTATGCATTGTCTTGGTTAAGTTTTACTTGTGTTGATTACAAAGTGCATTTTTGTCCGTTCTTTGAAACGTTGATAGTTATTGGCACCTAAGTCACGGTACACTAAATCCGCTAATCGTATACAATTGAGTTGAATGTTAAAACTTGTAGAAACCCTAGGTTGGCAATTACCGAAACCGGGTGTGATCCCTTTTTCTTATTATTGTTTAGTAATCAATCTTTCTTGCATTCGTTAATTAGTAGTTGTTAATCAATTGAACCAATTCCATTAGTTTAAATTCACATCTTTCAACTAAACAAAAATACAAAAATATCTGGCAAGCTTCATAAATTGTGACAATTGTTCTAATTCAATCTAATCCACACGCAAACCACATACTCTTCGTGGTTCGACCCCTTGCTACCACTAACTATTTGTTAAGGGTAATTTGGGCTTATAAATATTATCTTTGACCGGAGCGCGACACTTCGATCAAATTTTGGCGCCGTTGCCGGGGAGTGCGTGCGCTTTGTGTTTAGATTATTGTTTGAATTTGTGTGATTATCTGTTTAATTTGTTTAGTTTCTTTTTGTACTTTGTCTTTTTCCTTGTTACACGGGGTGTGTTACTTGTGCAGGTTACAGGTAGTGCATGCATACGCAAAGCTCCGGGAGGACTTCACCATTAGTCTACAAACCGGGAATCGAAAGAGTAGCAAGAAGAAACCTAGCAAGCCGGTTGGAAGCAACTCTTGCTTCTAATCAAACCAACCAAACACCACAACTCACACCAACTATTGAAACCGATTCAATGGCAAACCAAAACTCAAACCAAAACCAAAACCCAAACCAATTCCAATACCGAAGCAATTTCAATCCCGCTCAAAATGTCCAACCTATACCTCAAGAGCAACCGGGTGGCAATAACAACTCTAGACCACCCACACCACCTTTCCGAAACCAAAATCCCAACAACACCCAACGAACACCCCAACAACAAAACCTCCACCGACAAAACTCCTTACCCATTCACCTTGATGATCGGAACGTTAATTCCAACTGTAGAGGCAATCGAGATCGTGGCAATCCCGCGAATGAAGACCTGTTCTTTAACTTTGACGATTTGAGAAACGCTATCCCCGATGACGAACCGTATAGTGTTCCCGGTTATCAATCGCTGGAACATGTGAGTTTAATACGGAATATTCGGATGATGGGGGATATTACGATGATCGGGCCAATGATGATGAAGATTGGGGATATTTGAATAGGGGTAACGTCTACAATGCTAGAGGTTTGGAAGATGATGAGCTTGGCTATCAAAACGCTAACTTTGTGGGGAACGATGATTATGGGTATGGGAATGGGAATGTGAGAAATGACGGTTACGAGAACAACCGTCAACCACAAAACAACAACCAAAGGAACCGGAATGAAGGGTTTTATAACAATAATAACAACAATGCTAACCCTAACCGGATTCCTCGTTTCGTGGGAGGAGGAAATCAAAGGGGTAACCAAGGTGGAAACCAAAGAGGTAATAGGGGAGGTGATAGAAGGGAAAATCGAAGACCGGTCGATCAAGAAGTTAACGGTCCGCATCGTCGTCAACAACCTCCATGGGGAGTAAATGACCGTTTTAGACCGGTGGTGACGGATAATGACTCTCCAATTGTTTGTGAAAGGAGAATGTTCGACTGCAAACCTCATTACATCAATATACTTCCCCATTTCAATGGGAGGTCTAATGATGAGCCGTACACGCATTTGGCGGAGTTTTCCTCCATTTGTAACACTATTGGGGGCACAACTTTGCATTGGAGGAGGTTAAACTTCGATTATTCCAGTTTTCGCTAAAAGACAAGGCGAAACAATGGTTTCTTACACTTCCGGCGAATAGTATCCGGAAATTGGGTGAAATGCAACAAGTCTTTCTGGATGAATACTATTCAATGTCGAAGACCGATGATGCACGGGATGAAATAAGGTCGTTTCGGCAACTATCGAGTGAACCGTTGCATGAAGCGTTCACTCGATACAAAGAATTGATGCGGAAATGCCCACATCACCAAATAGAAAAGTGGGAATTGGTGAAGTGTTTTGTACGTGGTTTGGATGATGCGACATGGAATCGCCTCGAGTCGACGAGCAATGGAACTCTATTGAGCAATCATGAAGATGACGATTGGGAATTCCGCGAGCGGATGAGCAAGCGGTCAAAGGAGAAGGAATCGGCCGATAGAGCTAAGAAACATCCCGTCTCCCGATCACTTCCTGATCTTGATTCTAAGGATCTAATTTCTACTTTAGAACGGGAAATGGCTCGTATGAAAAAGAAGGAGGTGAATGCGGTTCAATTCGCAGTGTGTGAGGATGGTGGGGATATCGGCCATAGAACCGATCAATGTCCAACGGGACCGGGTGATTACACCGAGTAAGCAAATCAAGTGTTCGGGGATAGAAAGAATAATGATATGAATTCGAACACTTATCATCCCGGATTGAGAAACCATCCCAACTTTCGATATGGGAATGCCGCGAATCAAATGAACCCGAATTTTCAACCGGGTAACCAAAGTGGGTCATCATATCAAAATCGCCAAGGTGGTAACCAAGGGGGTTACCAACGTAATTACAATCAAGGGTACCAAAGTCGGGACAACAATTACCAAGGTGGGTACCAAAGGAATTGCAATAATCAAGGCGGTAATGGAAGCAGGTCGAACAATCAAATCGGTGGTGATGATTTGAGTGCCAAAATGGATGCTTTGTGAATTGTGGTTAAGGACTCTAATAGTGATATTAAGGAGATGAAGAAGATAAATGAGATTCGGGACAAAGCACATGAGGCACTAGCAAAGCAAGTGGGCCAACTTGCGGAGGAAATGGCTCAAATGAGGGGAAGCATGGGAAAGCTTCCAAGTGACACCATGGTGAACCCTAAGCATCAAGGGCCAAGCTCAAGGAACACACGTGAGGTACCAATTAATAAAATTACTTTACGTAGTGGTCGAGTAGTAGATAATGGTGTCAAAACACCATCACCCCAATTTGTTGAAGGGGTGGTGGAAGATGCTAGTGAGGATGAAAATGAGGATGGTCAAACGGGTCAAAATAAAAATGATTTAAAAAAGAAAAATGACACTCCCGTTGTGACCATCCCCGTCCCTAAGGCTAACGAAAAGGGTGTGGAGGCTAATACCGCCCCTTATCCCGAAGCATTGAAGGGACACGTAAAGAAGGTTGTAAACCAAAGAGGTCTACAACAAGAAGAGTTGTTGGAAATGTTCAAACAAGTAAAAACTAATTTACCTCTTTTGGATGCAATCAAACAAGTACCGTCTTATGCTAAGTACTTGAAAGAATTGTGTACCCAGAAACGAACTCATAAATTTCCTAAAAAATTAGATTTAACCGAAAATGTGAGTTCGATTCTTTCGGGTGCACTTCCACCTAAGCTCCAAGATCCGGGTGCGCCTATCATTTCAATTCAAGTTGGCGATTTTAAAATCAACCGGGCACTTTTAGATCTTGGTGCTAGCGTGAGCATTCTACCGGGTAGTTTGTATGACCAATACGAGTTTGGTCCACTTCAGTCGTCAAATACCACCGTGGTGTTGGAACCTGAAGGTTTATTCATGTAGGTTGACAACGTTTGGGGTTGATCTTGTAATTAGTTTATTTATGTTTTGGGTTAAACAGTGTGGGTTGGGCTATAATAGGTGTCGCATGGGCTTGAGTAGGTTATCGGCCCTAATGTGTTTAATATATAAACACCCCTAATCACTTGATTAGGGGTTGTTGGTTACGAGTGGAAGATAGGCAACACAAGCAAGGAACCGAGTTCCATCCGAGACATTGTATCAGTCATCGTTCATCGTGAATGCAAGTTTCGGTTTGATTTGATTTTGTTTATTGCTTGTTATTTGATCTTATATATTAATTCTTGTATCACTTTGTGATTGATTTCCGCACTCTCACAAGGTTAGATTGATATCATTGAGATCCTCACGGGTTTTACAATTGGTATCAGAGCCATTGAAGCCATTCAAGGGCTCGGTTTTGATATCAATCGGATTCAAGAAGTTTCATATATTACTGATCCGGTTTGTTGAAGTGTATTTGCAGATTTGTTCATCGACTATTCTTAAAAAAATTCATTGAAAAATCACTGATTTTGGTTCTGTTGATTTCAGCATTGGTGTTTGCTGATTTTTCGGGATTTCGGTGCAACAGATTCAAAGATTACAATATCTTTGAATTTTGGAAATTGCTGAAAAGTCGGGATTGCGAGTAAACAGTTCTTATCACTTTTGTTTTGCAGGTTACGACTCGCAATCTCTTAGTTGCGGTTCATCACGTTTCAGTTACGACTCGCAACAGTTGCTGGTTTCGGTTCATCCTGCCCAGTTACGACTCGCAACCATTCTTGGTTTCGGTTCATCCTGCCCAGTTACGACTCGCAACCAGCTGTTTGATCTTCACTCGCAACCGTGGTTTCGGCTCATCCTGCCTTGTTACGACTCGTATTCACAGTTGACTTGACTCGCAACCATCTTCATTACGACTCGCAATCAACATCAATTTGACTCGCAACCTCGTTTCGACTCGCAACGACAGTGTGTTACGGACAACTTGGACTGTTGACTTTGGACTTAATTAAATTAATCAATTAATTAACCAATTAATTAATTAACCATGTCGTCAAACAACAGTGAATTGTCTACCCTAACTCAGCAACAAGAACTTGATTCAAAGCTTGGAACCACATCACGCATTCCTAGGCTAACTGATGCCAATGACTTTCCCGAGTGGAAGTGGCGCTTTGAACAGCATCTTAAGGTTAAAGATTACAAGCTATGGCGCAGCATCTTGAGGGGACCTAGGGAAATTATGATGGAAAGTCCTACAGAACCTGATGTTAAAATAAAGAAGCCTCGAGAACTATACACTGAAGATGATGTGCTTATTGTTGAAGAAGATGATCGAGCTTTCTCTTACTTGACCATGGGTTTGGGTCCTAATATTGCCATGGGTTTTCGCACCTGCAAATCTGCCAAGGAATTGTGGGATTCTCTGGTCGAAGTGTATGAAGGGAATGAAGACATGAAAGAAAGTCGAAGGAACTTGCTGCAACAAAACTTCAACAACTTCAACCATATTTATGGTGAGACGGTGGATAATCAGATTCAAAGATTTGTTAAACTGGTGACTCAAATGCAGATGGAAGAAATTCACACCTCAAACGCATCCACCAACAGACAACTCCTAAATGCACTGCCCAAGAGTTGGGATCATCATGTGGCCATGATCAAGAAAACCAAAGATCTTGCAAGATGTACATTGTCAGAAATGATCTCACACATCAAAGCTTGTGAATTGGATGATAAGCAGAGAGAGACTAACTACAAGAATAGCATGCTAGCTGCTGGTTTCTCAATTGCCCCCACCACATCTAGCGACAGCAACACAGCTCTTCTATCACAAGGAGGTTTTCAGATGTTTCGCAATACTTCCTCTGTCTCTCAATCTGGATCCTCAAATCAAATCGTCTCTCCAGCTTCTCCAGCTTCAGTTCAAAATGCTGGAAAGGCATCTGCTGCTGCCCCTGTTTCCGCTCACTCTACGAACAATGAGATGATGGCATTCTTCGCAAGTCAGTCAAAGGAAAGGCTAGACATAGCAGCTTCTGTAATCAATTGTTTGAATGCTTTTCTTGTAGGGAAGCTTGATCCACCAAAGTGGAGTCAAGATGATTTGTCGCAGATTCATCCAGATGATGTTGAAGAAATGGACATCACCTGGCAAATGGCAATGGCGGCATTCAGAGCTCAAAAGTTTGTGAAGAGAACGGGTAAAAACAGGTGGGGTAACGCTTGGAATGGAGCTTCTAAAGTGCCCTTCAATCTTCGCTGTTTCAACTGTCATGAGGAAGGACACTATGCTCGGAACTGCCCGAAGCCACCCATGAACAGAGATCAGAATCCTACAACTCCTGCACAACCAGCTACTCCTAATCGAGAAAGGGCTCTTGTGTCCACTACAAGTGTAGCAGATGCAGCTGCCTCTGGAAGTCCACAGCCGCAGGGATTAGCACAAGCGCTGGTGGTGCAGCCAAATGTCAATTTTGACTGGTCTTCTGAGATTGAGCGTCTGAACATATCAGCTCCAGATAATCAAGCTGCAACTTCTAACATTGCTTTCATGACCTCAAACGAGCATGACCCTGAGCCACAGGAAGAGACTGCTGCTGACGATTTCGCTTTCATGACTCAAATCCTGTCAGCACCTGTCAAAGGTCTCACCAAAGAAGAGGTAATTTCAGTTTTCTGCACTCCTGAATGTAGGGAACGTGTTGAGGCTTATAGAATACACAACGCTGAGCTAATCGAAGATTACAATGAAATTAAAAGGAAAAATTTCACTTTAACGAAAAATGAAAAACTTTTCAAAGAGAAAGTCGAAGCTCAGCGTAAGGACATCGTTCAACTAAAGGACGATGTCAGTGTAGCTAAAGCCCAACTCATGATAGTCAAAGAAAAATTATGTGAAGTAACTAAGGAACTGGAGAATGTAAGAGACAAATACCAAATCAATCAATTAAACATCAAGAAATTTGATTCCTCCAGTAAGTTAGTAAAAAATCTGTGTGATGAACAATTGGCTTACTCTAAAAAGAAAGGGTCGGGTTTGGGTTACAATCAGACTCCTCCTCCATACAATAACAATTATACTTATTTGCCAATGTCTGAGGAGGAGATCTTGAATGAAAGCAAAATGACTTATGGCTCATCTAGCAAATCGTCTGTTCACAACAAACCTGTTGAGCCACAAAAGTCCTCGCCTTTAAAGTTTGTTCCTAAAGGCACAATTGATCCTAACATCTCGTTGTCATGTGCAGATGATAGCTCTGAAGTAAGATGTGATGATGTTCATGGGAGTGAACCAGTTATTATTTCAAACGTTTCTGAACCTTATTTTGAACATTATTCTGAACCAACTGAGTCTGACATTGCTTTTACTAATTCTTTGTTTGCGTCGTTTTCTGCGTTTGTTTCGTCTTGTGAGCCTGCTGTTTTGGGCAAAACTGATAATGTTTGTGTGGATGATTTGAACAATATGTGTGGTGATGATTGTTTTTCAGCTAATGCTTGTGATGCTAACATATCAAATGTTTCAGCTTGTGATAATGTTACAGGTGCGGTCCCTAAGGATGCATTCAGTGAAACCACTGAAACTATTTCTCAAGAAAATCAAGTGTATCCTGATTCTTCTTCTGAATCTGTCTCAGTGGGTGTCCCTAATGTTGAATCTAGTGGGACCCCATTGGAAACCGAATTAACAAATGAATCAGAATTGGTGTCACAAAGTAAATGCTCTGAGGAAATGCATGTTGATGAAACTTCTTTAGGATCAGAAAGTGAACCTGAATCAGTTTCACTCGAGAAATGCATTAAGAAAGAGCATATTGTTGAAACTTCTTCTTGCTCGGAAAGTGAACCTGAATCAGTTTCAGATGATAAATGTGTTGATAAAACGCATTTGGATGAAGCTCATACATGTTCAAATTCGGAATCAAGAGTAAGTGAAAAGGAAAAGGGGGTTGATAAAAAGGTGAAATCATCAGAAGAAAATTTGATTAAAGAAAAACCACAAGTCAAACATGGTCAGAAAACTAAAACGTTAAATCACACGAAATCGAACAAGCAGAGTCCTAATGTCAAAAATATTCAAAATGTGAAACGTCAAACATGTTTTAACTGTGGCATTGCCGGCCACATTGCCAGAAATTGTGGTAAACTCCCAAGGACACCAGACAAGAAACCATCAGGGCGAAATCAGAAAGTTACGTCTAATCGATCTAAATGTTCGGAGTCTATGAAGTCTGCTCGGACTAAGGCGATGAAGAGCAACGATCATCATAGGACTAGACCATCTGATCAGGATTGGAATGCAGCCAAACGCCATAATCATAACCGACAAACAAATTGTCAGCGTAATTGGAGAAATTATTTTGGTAACGCATTTGAAAGTTTAAATTCTAACTGGTCAAGACAGTTTTGGAAACCTAAGGTCAATGGCATGCAATCCAATCCAATGAAGTCATATCATCAAAGGGCCGCAAACAGAAATGTTTCAAAATTTCTAAACAAAGAGAATTTAGTGTGGCAGAGAGTAACGTATTTCGATGCTCAAGGAAAACCCAGATCCACTATGGGCTGGGTTCCTAAATCTAACTAATCCCGCTACTCGTGCAGGAACAGCTGTGGAGGACTACCGTGCACCTCTGGTACATGGATAGTGGCTGTTCCAGGCACATGACAGGAGACTTATCCCAACTTGTGAATGTCAAAGAATTTAATGGTGGATATGTCTCATTTGCGGGAGGTGAATCTGGCAGAATCACTTTAAAAGGAACTGTTCAAAACGGTGTTCTCAGCTTTGAAAATGTCAATTATGTTCCAGAACTGAAACACAATCTGTTGAGCATTTCGCAGATTTGTGATAGAGGGAATTCAGTTCATTTTACGAAGAAGGGATGTCATGTTCTGAAGCCTGGGATTGTTATTCCAGAAGACTGGTTCTTGATGACAGCTGAAAGAAAAGGAAACGCTTACGTCATTGATATGAACAAGAAGCCGTGTGAAGAGATCACCTGCTTATTCTCGAAGATTTCAGAGCATGATGGTCTATTGTGGCACCGTCGACTTGGGCACATGAATATGAAAAATCTGAATCGTCTAGCTAAAGGTCAATTGGTACGAGATCTTCCGATCAAGGATTTCATGTTAGTGGAAAGGTGTGTTGCTTGTGCGAAAGGGAAGGCTCATCGAAAACCTCACAAGTCTAAACCAGTACCCTCGACAAAAGCTATACTCGAACTACTTCACATGGATCTTTTTGGTCCAGTGAATGTGCTGAGTATCGGGAAGAAAGCCTACTGTCTAGTAATCGTCGATGATTACTCTCGCTACACTTGGGTGTATTTTCTCAGTCACAAAAACGAAACTGCTGCACTGGTGAAACAGTTCATTACATTGGCTGAAAATCAAGCGAGTACTAAGGTGAAGGTTATTCGATCAGATAATGGGACAGAATTCAAGAATGTTACTTTGGATACGTTTTGCAGTGAAAAGGGAATTGATCGACAGTTCAGTGCGCCTCGCACTCCACAACAGAATGGAGTGGCTGAAAGAAGGAATCGTACTCTTATTGAGGCAGCACGTACCATGCTGGCTGATTCAAAGCTTCCTAGCTTCTTTTGGGCCGAAGCTGTTAGCACGGCTTGTTATATCCAGAATCATGCTTTAGTTAATAAACGTCACATGAAAACCCCTTATGAGATTCTGGAAGGACATAAACCTTCGGTTTCACACTTTCGTATTTTTGGTTGTCCATGTGTATTATTACTAATGGACTCAAATGGAAAGTTTGAAGTCAAAGGTGACGAATGCTACTTTGTTGGATATGCTAAAGGCTCTGCTTATAGGGTATACAACAAAGTAACTAGGAAAGTCGTTGAGTCGTGCAACATCGAATGGCTTGAAGAGAATGCTACGGACGCTAGAGTCGGTCCAGATTGGTTATATGATTATTCTGCTCTGTTTAAATCATTTAACATTTTGTCAAGTGATGTTTCAGTTGCAGGTGAATCAGTTCCTAAACAACCATTGTCATTTGAAGATACAGAGGACGAAGCACAGATGGAAGAAAATGTGAAGCATCATACTGTTGATCCACCGGGAATGGTGTTTACGCAACATCCTACACCGACACCGATGGTCAATCAATCCCCTGAAGGTGCATCAACCAGTGACACTGCAATGTTTCCTGATCCAATTCCTGAGGATTGTACTGTCACTTCACCTGTAGTTCACATTACAAGTGTACCTGATGAGGGGGAGAGTAGCAACACCACCACTGAAGAGGAGATTGTACCTGATTTGGCTATACCAACAGGCGTTCAACGCAATCACCCAATCGAAAATGTGATTGGTCCTGTAAATGCAGGAGTTTTGACCAGGAGTCAATCGGGAGTCATTAATACTTGTTTATATTCCTGTTATCTGTCTCAAATCGAACCTAAAACCATTGATATAGCTTTGCAGGAACCTGGCTGGGTAGATGCTATGCATGAAGAGCTGAACCAGTTTGAAAAACTTGGAGTATGGAAGCTTGTCAAGTTGCCAAAAGGAAAACGTAAGCTTGGAACTAGATGGGTATTCCGAAACAAGCAGGATTCTGCAGGTGTCATCGTTCGAAACAAAGCAAGACTGGTGGTTCAGGGATTTAGGCAAATCGAAGGACTGGATTATGATGAAGTATATGCTCCGGTTGCACGACTTGAAGCCATCCGGATCTTTTTGGCGTACGCGTCACACATGGGATTCACTGTTTATCAGATGGATGTCAAGACCGCGTTTCTCTATGGAGATGTGAAGGAGGAAATTTTTGTCGAGCAACCGCCAGGATTCGTGCATCCAGATCATCCTGATTATGCCTACAAGTTAGACAAGGCACTGTATGGGTTACACCAGGCTCCTCGAGCTTGGTATGCCACCCTAACAGAACATCTGTTGGCTCATGGATATACACGTGGCACCATCGACCAGACTCTGTTCATCAAGAGAGTAGGAAGTGATCAAATCTTGGTTCAAATCTACGTTGATGATATTATTTTCGGATCAACAAGCGAGGATCTATGCAAGGAATTCGAGAGAGTTATGAAGAAAAAGTTTGAAATGAGTGCTCTGGGGGAGATGACTCTGTTTTTGGGCCTTCAAGTCAAGCAGAGTTCGCAAGGAATTCTGATTCATCAAGGGAAGTATGTGGATGATGTGCTGGAAAAGTTCAAGTTCACGGATGCAAAGCCTGCTGAGACACCTATGGCTGAGAGACCTTTGTTGACTGAAGATGAAGAAGGAGAGTCTGTAAATCAACGTCAATATAGGTCAATGATTGGGTCATTGATGTATCTCACAGCTAGCCGTCCGGACATCATGTTCGCTGTTTGCAACTGTGCACGCTATCAGGCTAATCCTAAAACTTCTCATCTTATTGCTGTTAAACGGATCTTTCGGTATCTAAAAGGCCGACCTCGGTTTGGTCTGTGGTATCCGAGAGATTCCAATTTTGACTTGTTTGCTTTCTCTGACAGCAATTTTGGAGGTACTGACAGTGACAGGAAATCCACTTCTGCGGGATGTCAATTTTTGGGTGATCGGCTCATTTCTTGGCAGTGCAAGAAACAACAAACGGTGGCGATATCCACAGCTGAAGCTGAGTATGTTGCTGCTTCTGCTTCTTGCTCTCAAGTGGTGTGGATGCAACATCAATTGCAGGATTATGGTTTGACATATCTTAACACTACTATTTACTGCGATAATGATGCTGCAATACAAATTGTTAGAAATCCTGTTTTTCACTCCAAAACCAAGCACATTGATATTAAAGTTCATTTCATTCGAGACTGTTTTGACAGAGGTCTGATTACGCTTGAACAAATCGACACAGATGCAAATGCTGCCGATTTGTTCACTAAACCTGTCAGCAGCTCGAAATTCAGAGTGCTTGTGGATTTTCTAAAAATGATCCGTTTCACTGATTGAGCGTATTTTGTTTTGTTTTGTTTTTCGTAGGTAAATTTGTTCATAAAGTTTTCTATTCTTAGGTAGTTTTTGTTTATGCACAAATTTAGGGGGAGAAAAATCGAAAAATACAAAAACATTAAAAAAAAAAAATCGAAAAATACAAAAAGAGTTTCAAAAGGAAGTATGGCTGGACTGGGAAATGAAATGAATTTTCACTTTATGGTCAAGGGCTGACTCATGTAAGACCAGTATCGAAATTGTTTGACTCTAGTATGATGTGTTGGTAGGCTCTATCCTTAAGATTGGAAACAATAGCTGTTTCTGTTCAGAACTAAACCAGTACATGACCTCAGAAAAGAAAATCACTTGGAATTAGCTCATGTCTATTTGAATGTTTGTATGCTTTTCCCGATACACACAATTTCGGTCTGATTCTGAAATCTTATCTGAAAAAGTCGTGTACCTCCTCTGCTGCATCCAGATACATGCTGACCTGGAGGTGCTAGGCAACGTCAGCTTCTGCTGCATCCAGATACATGCTGACCTAGCTGTACGTTGTCGATCTGTAGATCAATTAACACCCGAAAGAGGCCCTCTAGTGCCCAAAAGAAACCCAATAAACCTATATCAAATTGAGAAAACTCATTTGATCTGTATATTATATCATCTCCATCTAAGATCTATTCTGTTCTTTTCTCAACCTATTCCCAGTTAAGATTTCAGAAATTTGGATTGGGCTTGTGAAATATGTGGTAGGGAAACTGCTTGCATGATAGAGTGAGCTGTGCATAATTCTGGGATTTGATTAGTATTTGTTTGGGTGCTCATTATTAAAAATATCAAAACATGATAAAAGGAGATACAGGCAGTTATATGGAAAAGATCTAGGGAGATGAGTTTAAGAGGATAAATATACTGGCAATCGTCTAGATCATCCTCTAGTAGATCAGTGTTGATAAGTGAAGTCATGCCCGAAACCTTGTGATTTGATCCCTGAATATCTTTGCAAATTTCCTGATTTTATTTTTGTAAATAATATTTTATTATTTATTTTTGTTTTAGGTTTTTGTTTTGCAAAATAATGCTCAATGGGTTTGATGGGTTATTATTTGAAAATCAGTTTCTTTTTAATTGGGTTTGTTCAAATCATTTTTGAAAAACATTTTATTAAGCCCAAGTGCTGAAAACATTTATTGAGCCCAAGTCCATAAGGCCCAAGCCCAACAGACTTGGGCCCATGTGAAACTGTGCACATATAAAAGGAGATTACGAGTCATTTTTAATTATTCACTCGCAATCTTCTCTGAATTCTCTCTCAACATTCCGGCCGCAATCAAGATTCCGACTCAAATCCGGTTGCGACTCGCAATCAAGTTAGATCATCAACAGGTATTGTGACGTCACTGTTCAAGTTTTTGCAGGATTCCGGCGAAAATATGAAGTTTCCGATGAAGATTTGATGTTTCCGATGAATTTTCCGACGAATTTTTGAAGTTTCCGATGAAGATTCAAGTCGAAATCAAGAACAACAGGACTCGAAACCAATGGTTACGACTCGCAACCTCGAGATTGCGACTCATGGTTGCGACTCAATTTAGCTTGTTGCGACTCATGATTGCGACTCGCAATCTCATGGTTGCGACTCAGTTATCCTGGTTGCGACTCATGGTTTCAACTCGAAACCTTAGGTTGCGACTCATGGTTACGAGTGAACAGTAACAGTGTTGTTTTATTTTAATTTTTATCACTGTTGAGGTTGGAAACTTATGAAATTTGTGCTATTTGCAGAAAAATGGACTTAAAATTTATCGCGTCTCACAATCAAGTAGCATATCTGGCACCTCCACCTGTAAAGCATAAGCAGCTGTTCACGTCTTTGATCAAAGGGCTAAATACATGCCGTATTGTTCACGCTCTTCGAGACAATCCGGTTGTGTATGAAAGTCTTATACGAGATTTCTGGAAGACTGCAAAGGTGGAAATTATTGAAGGAAAGGGAGCAATAGCTGCTGAGATCGACGGGACGAAGATCATTGTGACGGAGCAGGTTATCAGGGATGTATTGCAGTTCAATGATCAGGAAACAGATCCAATCGAGCTTGCTGCTGGAGCAATTGAAGCTATTTTGCCACGACTAAGCTATGAAGGAAGATTTCCTCCCCTGGTTAAGAAGTTTGTTCATCCGTACTGGCGTCTATTATTGCACATGTTCCTGTTGTGCATGACAGAGAACCGAGGGGGAATTGATCAACTAAACACAACGCAGACGGCTGCATTGATTTGCGTGATTACAAATGAGCCGTTCAACTATTCACGATACGTTCTAGAAGCAATGAAAAGGAATGCTATTGGGTTACGAAAGGATAAGTTTTTGATGTATCCTAGATTTGTGCAGATGATTCTAAATGCTCGTTATCCTGAATTGAAGAGATCGGGTAACACGCTGGAGTTAAAGCCCATGGGTCCTTCCTGCTTTGGTACCCTTACAACAAAGAAAGGAACAGAGAAGAAGTTTGAGGGTTTGATTGAGTTAGAGAAGTTCGGTCAGTTTGCAGAGACCGAAGATGTTGTTGAGAATCCAGTCAGGGCACTAGCCGTACCTGCACGTGCCATAGTTGCTGAAGAACATGACATTCAAAGAAGAACTGAAAATGAGCCAGAGCCAGAGCGTATCACTATTAACTCTGACGATGAAGGTGTTGAGATTGCATGTGATTCTGCTGATGATGACTTTGAACTTCCTCCTGAAGTCAATGCTGATGCTGTTTCTACAGTTAATCCGATGATTTCTGCTGAGAATTTGGCTATGTTGTTAAAGAAAGTGGCTGACACGATGGGTAATCCTCCTACCAATCTGTCAGTATCTACTGAAGAGCCAGAAGAAAGCTCACGGGATTCTGATGCTATTCCGTTAAAAAGGAAAAGACGGGATCCGAGACCCGGAATGTTTATCGAACAAAGCAAAGATCAATCCGTAACTGTTGCTGATGATGCTGAAGGTTTATATGATTTTGATTTCGAAACAAATGTTGATGACACCACCACCACTACAGATAATTTCTTTGAGTCTGATACTGGAATTCAAGGTGATGATACAGTTATGGCAAATGTTGAAGCTCAAAATGAAGCAGTGCCTAATGTTGAAGTTCAAACTGAAGCTGTATCCAATGTTGAAGCTCACACTGAAGCTGGGCCCTCTGAAACTGTTAGTGCTGGACCTTCTGGTACTATTCATGAAGAACCGGGCAGTTCAAGTGGTAAACGGCCTATTGAACCGCTCAGAATGCCTTTCGACAGTGATTCCAGTGATGATGATGATTTTATAAGTATGAGAGAAATGAAGAAACGTCTGGTTGTGCTCGAACAAGATTCTATTCATAAAGATGCGAAGATCATACAACTTGAAGACACCATTGTGAAGAAAGATCAACAGATTGAGCAACTGCAGGGAGATGTTGGTCTATTGTTCAATATTGTTTATGATCTGCGAGGCAAGCTTGAAAAGAAATTTGGTCAAGAGTTTTCTGATCCCACTGATGTAGAGAACAGAAAGAAAGCTTTTGAAAAAGATAATGCTGAAAAGGCTGCTGCTATGGAAAGGTACTTTGAAAGGGTTACTGATCCAGAAGCAGAGAAAGCGAAAGCAGAAAGGTTGAAGAAGAAGAGAGAGTTTGTAATTCTGAAGAACAAAAATGCAAATCCTGATGATGAAGATGCACATGCTACACATCATTTGATGGATGTTGGTGAAACTCTCTACGACAAGAAAGGGAATCGATCTGGTGTTGTTAGCTGGGGTTATGATCATGATCGTAACAGATGGTGGATTAAGAGAAAAGTTGGACCGGTCGAATGGTACAAGCGTTCAGGGCAATTTCAGTCATTCACTAAGGTAGATTTAACAGATTTGGTAAATAAACCTTATGTGGATGATAAGCTTAATGGACCTGGTCACATGTTCTTCGAGAGATTGAAAAGAGAAGTTGCCAAAGGTTTTCCTTCGATGCGTACAGCAGATACCACTGTTAAACCAGCGAAAGGAATCAGGGATCCATATACGAACAAGCGGATGAAGATAGTGCACTGGCCTGCTACTGACAAAGAAAAGACAATTCCTTTGGTAAGAAAGATTCCGAAAGGGGCGCTGAAGACAATGCACTTTTGGGCGTATAATGAACGTCTTGGTCAAGCTGTGATTGTTTGTGATGGAGATGAAAGCTACTGTTTGGTCGATCAGATTGATTTGTTGAATCTTGCAGTTGAAGATATTGAAGTACTGGCGAGCAACCAAATCAGAGCCACTGAAAAGTATGAAGAAATTGCTAAGGGGTGGACGTCTGTAGTAGCCTCTGTTATGCATATTCATAAGCGGGGATTTGGTGGATACAAGGATAATATGAGTGGTGGTCATCAAAGCAGCTGAAGACAGAAGAACCTGCATGCATAAACCTAGGGGGAGATTGTTGGAACCTGAAGGTTTATTCATGTAGGTTGACAACGTTTGGGGTTGATCTTGTAATTAGTTTATTTATGTTTTGGGTTAAACAGTGTGGGTTGGGCTATAATAGGTGTCGCATGGGCTTGAGTAGGTTATCGGCCCTAATGTGTTTAATATATAAACACCCCTAATCACTTGATTAGGGGTTGTTGGTTACGAGTGGAAGATAGGCAACACAAGCAAGGAACCGAGTTCCATCCGAGACATTGTATCAGTCATCGTTCATCGTGAATGCAAGTTTCGGTTTGATTTGATTTTGTTTATTGCTTGTTATTTGATCTTATATATTAATTCTTGTATCACTTTGTGATTGATTTCCGCACTCTCACAAGGTTAGATTGATATCATTGAGATCCTCACGGGTTTTACACGTGGTGTTAGCCGATTTGACACCCAAACTACCCCGTGGAATTGTTTCGGATGTGATAGTAAAAATCGAGGATTTTTACTATCCGGTGGACTTTTTGGTACTTGATTATGTGGCCAACGACCCAACCAAGCAACCTACGGTGATTTTGGGTCGACCGTTCTTAGCAAACGCAAATTCTAAAATTGATTGCAAAACAGGAACGATTGACATGACATTTGGAAACCGAAGGTTGAGGTTGCATGTTTTTTCCGGACTTATGAACCCTCCAGTTGATGATGAATGCTATATGGCGGACATTGTTGACACGTGTGTACCTCTTTGCGACACAGTCATGGATGGGGAAAACACAATGGAGGATTATTATATGTTTGACAGGTTACAGGTGGAGATGGATAAGAGCATAGATGAGGAGGTGAAAAGTTTGGAGGTGGTTGCAGTTAGAGAGGGAAAACCGACATGGACACACCAAGTTGAGAGTTTACCAGAGAGCATTGACACTAAATTGAAGCCGTCGTTAGTAGAGCCTCCGGAGGTTGAATTGAAAGCATTGCCGAAGCATCTCAAGTATGCTTACGTTGGTGAAGGCAATACACTCCCAGTTATCATTGCATCAAACTTAACCGAGGAGCAAGAGGAGAAGTTGATGGGTGTTTTGGTCACCAAGCGGGCGGCGATTGGATGGACCATTGTTGATTTGAAGGGTATTACTCCCTCGGTGGTGATGCATAAAATCATCACGGAAGAAAGCATGACTCCCGTTCGAGATGCACAACGGAGATTGAATCCGAATATGCGGGAGGTGGTGAAAAAGGAAGTATTGAAATGGCTTGATGCGGGTATTATTTACCCGATCTCGGATAGCCAATGGGTGAGCCCAACGCAGACGGTTCCAAAGAAAGCGGGTATACAAGTTGTCAAAAATGACGCAGGTGAAGAGGTAGCCACTCGGCCGGTAACCGGGTGGCAAATTTGTATTGATTATAGGAAGTTGAATACCGCAACTTCCAAAGATCATTTCCCTTTACCGTTCATTGATCAAATTGTTGAGAAATTATCAGGGCAACAATTTTATTGCTTTTTAGATGGCTATTCTGGTTATAATCAAATAGCTATCCATCCAGAAGATCAAGCAAAGACAACGTTCACTTGTCCCTACGGCACCTTCGCATTTAGGTGAATGCCGTTTGGACTATGTAACGCCCCCGCCACCTTCCAAAGGTGTATGATGAGTATCTTTTCAGATATGGTGGGGAAGTCTTTGGAAATTTTCATGGATGATTTCTCAATTTTTGGGTC
Organism: Helianthus annuus; assembly: GCF_002127325.2. Taxonomy (NCBI): domain Eukaryota; kingdom Viridiplantae; phylum Streptophyta; class Magnoliopsida; order Asterales; family Asteraceae; genus Helianthus; species Helianthus annuus. Next base: position 44,954,908 of record NC_035438.2, read on the forward strand.
ATCATTCGAGGCTTGTTTGGACCAATTAGACAAAGTGCTAAAAAGGTGTGTAGAAACTAGTTTGGTCTTGAGTTGGGAAAAGAGCCATTTTATGGTTCAAGAGGGAATCGTGTTGGGACACGTGGTGTCGAGTCGTGGGATAGAGGTCGATCGTGCAAAGGTACAAGTTATATCCACTTTGCTGTATCCCACGAGTGTTAAAGGTGTTAGGTCATTCTTAAGTCATGCGGGTTTTTATCGACGGTTTATTAAGGGTTTTAGTGACATAACCAAGCCTTTGTGTAAATTGTTGTTAAAAGATCAACCGTTTGATTTTAATGAAAATTGTCAAAACGCGTTTAACAAGTTAAAAGAAAAGTTAGTTGAGGCCCCAATCTTGCAATCGCCAAATTGGTCTTTACCCGTTGAAATTATGTGCGATGCAAGTGATTATGCGGTGGGGACTGTGTTGGGACAACGGGTTGACAAGAAACCCGTTGCAATATACTATGCGAGTAAGACTCTTTCGGATGCACAATTGAATTACACCACCACCGAAAAAGAGCTACTCGCGGTGGTACATGCATTGGATAAATTTCGGTCATACATATGGGGTAGTAAAGTGATTATTTGTTCTGATCACACTGCTGTTAGGTACCTCATGGAGAAAAAAGATGCCAAACCGAGATTGATCCGATGGGTGTTGTTGCTCCAAGAGTTTGATTTGGAAATACGGGACAAAAAGGGTACCGAGAATGTGGTAGCGGACCATTTGTCCCGGTTGATGGTTGAAGAAGATCCTAAAGCTTTAGAGATCAATTTGTCGTTTCCCGATGAGCACATTATGAAATTAGATAAGTTACCTTGGTATGCTAACATTGTGAATTACCTTGTTACAGGTGACTTACCGCCACATTGGGATAGACGGAGGAGGCAACATTTCATGTCTCAAATCAAGTATTACCGGTTGGAAGAACCGCACTTGTGGAAAGAGTGTGCGGATCTAGTGATTAGAAGATGCATAGATGATGAGGAAATTCTAAGCGTGTTGCAGCATCTACATTCGTTTGCGTGTGGTGGCCATTTTAGTGGCCACAAAACGGGTCATAAAGTGTTGAATAGTGGTCTTTATTGGCCAACTATTTTTAAAGATGCAAATGAGTTTTCCAAGAACTGTGTAGAGTGCCAGAAACTAGGGGGTATTTCAAAAAGGGATGAGATGCCCATGCAACCAATCCTCGTAGTCAATATTTTCGATGTGTGGGGTATTAATTTCATGGGCCCATTCCCCAATTCTTATGGCAATTTGTATATCTTGGTGGTCGTTGACTATGTGTCCAAGTGGGTCGAAGCAATAGCCACCAAGACAAACGACCATTCCGTAGTTTGTAATTTTGTTCAAACCAATATTTTCTCAAGGTTTGGGATTCCTCGTGTCATCATAAGTGATGGAGGATCTCATTTTAAAAATTTTCAGTTTGGAAAAACTTTTAAAACGGTTTGGCGTTGACCATAGAATTGCTACCCCCTGTCACCCGCAAACAAGCGGACAAGTAGAGGTGTCAAATCGGCAAATCAAAGAGATTTTGCAAAAGACCGTGCGGGCGGACCGTAAGGATTGGTCAATTAAGTTGAACGATGCTTTATGGGCCTACCGTATGGCACATAAGACACCCATTGACACTACACCTTACCGGTTGGTTTATGGTAAAAATTGTCATTTACCGGTTGAACTTGTGCATAAATCATTGTGGCTATTAAAGAAGTTAATGTTCAATATGACGATGCAGGTAAGGAACGAAAACTTAAGCTATGCGAGTTAGAGGAGCTAAGGGAAATGGCATATGAATGCGCGTCCAAGTACAAGGATGGGATGAAGAAGGCGCATGATGCCAAGTTGGGGAAGAAAGAGTTCGAGATTGGGCAAAAGGTGTGGCTCTACAATTTGAAACTCAAGTTCTTTCCCGGAAAGCTCTGAAGCAAATGGATGGGACCCTATGTGATCACCCGGGTCGGACAATTGGGTGATGTTACAATCGAGGACTCGAAGGATGGGTCACGGCAAACAGTCAACGGTCATCGGCTAAAACCGTTCCTCGATGGTAATGAGAAGGTGGATGAAAACAAGGAATCGGTAAGCTTCGTGGTAAGCATTCCGGTTTATGAGGTCGACTAAAAAGGACCGGTAACATTTTGTGTAAAGTTATGTATAATTTATTTAATTGTTTGAGTACTTTGGATATAATTGTTTTCGTTTCGTACTAACCCCGTTTGATTGTGTGGAGTCCGGATATTCCGAACGGGTCTTGAAGACAAAAGGTATGGTTTTAGACTTATTTGTGTGTATTGGGGACAATACACGAATTTTTGGGTGGTGGTAGGGTCGTTAATGGTGTTCGCGTTTTCAAAATTTTAACTTATAAAAAAATTATAAAAAGAATTTTAATATTTTTTAGGAATTTTAAATGTATATAGTTCCTTTAGAGAAAGTTAATAAAATTCCTCCTATTTTTCTAAAAAAAAAATTGAAAATTAAAAAAAATGGAAAAAGTACAACCCGTCGGCGACGGGTGTATTGCCGTCGGGGACGGCTTCCCATTAAGCGCGTCGGCCAAACAAGCCCGTATCCAGAAGGATAGGGCGTTGGCCACTAATGTTCAAACGAGAGGCCGTCGGCGATGGGGGGACAGGCCGTTGCCGACGGGCTGCCTAACCTGGTCCGATACAGATTTGTATTTAGCATTTAAAGTCGAGCCAAGCACCATTTTTACTCATCTAAACTCAAACCTAACTCATTCCCAACCACATAATCGACCCACATTCATTCCACATCATTAGAATCTCACAAATCTCCTGATCGTTCTCTCTCCTCACCTTCCCTTCCACTTCATCTTCTTCACCAAAAACTCCAAAACCCTAGAAACCTTCAAGCTTTCATAACTTCATCAAATCTTCATCAAATCAACTGATTTTTGAGTCCATCTTGTGTGATTTTTCGAGAGGAACAAAACCCCTATCACGGTTTTCATCAATTCTTGCTCGTTTGCAAGATTCCTGAACGTGAAATTTCGGGTTACTTGAAGGGTGTTCATCTAGTTGTTTGCTTTACATCTTTTTCTTAGTTCTTCTTGTTTACAACATCAAAGGTATGGATTTCTCTTAAATTTAAGCTTGATTATCATATGTTAGTTGTTTTTCTTCCGAAATTTTAAACTTGTTAGTTTAAGAGTAGGTTGTTTAAACAATGTATGTTGTTCTAGCATGAGTTTAAGTATGATTGGTTGTTTTAGATGGAATTTGAGCATGTTATAACCATAGTGAAGTGATTACACTAGTTATTTACATGATTGAACATGAAATTGATGTTGAACTTATAAATTGCAAGTTAACAAGTAAATTTGATAGGTATATGATAAAATGAGCGACTTTGGAAGTTTAAAAAGGCGATTTTGCATGTACTTGTTAATTAAAATTTCAACATCACACATCATGTTCAAAGTTTGAAAGTCTTTTGAAGGTTGGGGCTTATATTGATGCTTTGTTTGTTTTGTGCTTGTAGTTATGGCCGGGGGTAGAAAAAAGCAGAAGACTACAGGGCAAGGCTCATCATCGGGAGTGGGATCTTCTTCCGGTTTAATACCGAAGAAGTGGGAGCAACTAAGCTCCGTAGAAGAGGTGGATTCTAGACTTTACAGGCAAGATTGGGCGTGGGAAAAATTCAGGCATAGTAGAAGCGCTCAAGTATGGGATGAGGAGAAAAATAAACCTTTATCGGCTTATCAAGATAGGAAGTTGGAAGCCAAACTATGGAAATGGAAGATGGTAAACAATGTTAGTACATCCGTACCGGAAAGGGTGGTGTGTGAAAGGGTTGTGAATGTGGAAGAGTTCAGGAAAATTGGGATCGTGCAAATGTTTGAGCGTCAAGGATGGGAGAGAGTTCTTGACTGGTGTGAAGACAACACCTCGCGGGTGTATTTGGCGGAGGTGTGTGAATGGTTGGCGACACTGAAGTTCATGAATAAGAATGATCCTCCCGCTCAGTGGAAACTGGTTGGTAAGACTAGCCGAGGGAGTATGACAATGTCCTTCGAAACCATTAATTGCATCGCGCGCTTTGACTCTTTGGGGGTGCAAGCATATGATTATCCGACCACTGAACAATTTTTGGATAATCATATGAATGATGGTGATCCGGAACAAATAACAGCGGCTATCCTACCATACAGTGATGGGGGAGCGGCCCTAAGGACACAAATGATGGTTGAGGGGAGAATTCTTCACGGAATTTCCCTAGAGAATGTGTTGGTGAGATTTGGTGATAGAGGAGGAGTGAGAGCAAGTGATTGCAGGGTTGTTCATTCCTTGTTATACGGGACACCCACTTTGTCATGGAGGCATATCATCATGATGAATACGTGGTTCACCCAGGAGGCATCTCAAAGGCGTTTTATTCCATATGTACGCCTCATAAGTGCCATGACCCTCTAGCAGAATTGTCTGCCCCCGGAATCGCTTTGGGTATCCAAACCCCTGGAAGAATTCAACATAGCATCAATGAAGAAAAATTGGAAGATAGATATGAAGTTGTCGGGAAACAAATACGTGTTGATCGACAAATTGGGTCACAGGTATGACTTTGTTAATCCAGATGCACAGCAAGGAACTGGGGGAGATGAGGAAATGGTTGACGAAGAGGACGAAATTGAGCCTCCTGGTCCACGGGGACCAAAACAAAGGTACATGAGGCCACACAGGGAGTTAAATGCAGAGGTGGTTGGTTTTGTGCACCTCAGGCGGGTGCCCTCACACAAGGATTTTAATCAGGGCCAACAAGAAACGTATGACAATGTCTCTGCATGTATAGGCGAGGGCCAAGAATATAATAGGAGGAGAGATAACTGGGAAGAGATGCACGGGGCCTACACGCAAGAACAGTGGGCCTCCCAAGCATCCTATCGTGAGAGGATGGAGAAACATATGGAAGAGCAACAATTGCAACAAGCACTTCAAAGATCTCACATGGAACGCTTCATCCTATTGTGAGAGGATGGAGAAACATATGGCCCGAAAACGGGCATGGGAAGAAAGGGAAGAAAAAGCGCAGCACGAGCGAAACACATTGGAGGACCACCGCTGGAGTGCCTTATATGTCTCACATGAAATGGCTATTAATAATGCCAAAATCCTCCACGATCAGGAGAGACATCAAAGAGACTATGAGGCCGGCCTTCCTTATGTTGAGCACTCGGGGTGGACCTACTACTAATTCAACCTCCCCGTACCACGAGGGCCATCCGATCCATCTCCTTATTGGCCCGAGGCCGTAGGCTCCAGCTTCATTCCGATACCCTATCAGCCACCACCTCAAGGAGAGCCGAGCCCACTTGATAACTACAGGGAGATGTTTGAGGCCCTCACTGGTTATCCATACCAGCCAAACCCGCCAGTTGATCCCAACGAGAGATATCAGCGGTGAGGGCAAGGTATGTTTTGTGTTGTTGTTGTATATTTTAGCTTCCTTTAGTTTTATTTCGTTATTATTTATTTTTGCCTAGTTAAATGAACGTTGTGGGTGTGTTCCCTATATAACCCTCACGAGACCTGCGAAAGTGAGTTAGGATTGTTATTGTTGTAAATTATTTTACCTTGATTCTTAGATTAGTAATAAGTGGATTGTAAATTGTATTTTATTTTCCGGGGTGAAATTTCGGGGAGGTTAGCCGTGTCACATCCCTTGTGTGTTTTAAAACTCTAGTTCTTACACATTGAGGACAATGTCTACTTCAAGTGTGGGGATGGGGGAGTAGTAAAAGTTTTCGATTTTGACCCGTTCATTTAAACACTACACATTGAGGACAATGTTTACCTCAAGTGTGGGGATGGGGGAAAATTTCAAAAAAAATTCAAAAACTTCTTGTTTCAAAAGCGATCTTAAAAGCACAAGTAACTAAGTCAATGAGGGATGGCACAACCCATTTGGTCTTTTGTCATGGTCAAGTTCAAATTAATAGCATGACGGGTATTTAGCGGGTGGTTATTTGAGAATAATTCGCCTAAGGAACTAGCATTCTATGCATATCACATACCATACCCTTATATGTGAGGTTTTGAGCCACTCTTATATCATAGATCTACATATACATGTTTCTTTGTTTGAGTGGACCATTAGTCGCGTATTGTAGAATTTGCAACTTTTGATACGTTCGAGACCATATACCGAATACAAGCACGAGAATGATTAAGGCATTAGGTAAACCTTTTCCTTTTACACCATTTTTATATCCTTACCCGAAAGTTATCCCCTAGTAGCCAATTTTGAGCCTAATCCTTTCGTTTGACTACCCTTTAGCCATAACCTTAAAACCTTTTTCTTTTAAACCTGTGTGATGGAAATTCGATTATAGAAGTAAAGTTTGTATAGTTGTATTTGCTTGTTTGCATATATATATATATATATATATATATATATATATATATATATATATATATATATATATATATATATATATATAAATTCAGAGAATGTTATGAAAAAGATGAGAAAATTGTTGAGAAAAGAAAAAAAGTATTTGTTCTTAGTTGAGAAATAAAAGACGAAAGTTTGTTGCCTTTTAGTTTGATATTGGTAGTTAGTTGTGCGTAGATTAGTTGTTTTGTAATAAAAATCGAATTTACATCACCTTAGCCACTTTAAAATATCCTATTTCCTACCCTTAGCCTAGCCCTGTTACAACCCGTTCAAAGACCTTATGACTTGTGCTTGATATTAGTGATCGGTGGTGGAGAATAATTGAGTTGCAAGCCTATGCGGGTACGTGTTCTAATCGGTTGTGAGCGATTAATTGATTGAAGTGCTAATACATTATACATATTAGCCAATTTATAAGCCGAGTGGAGAGAACATTGTGAGGGGTGTGCATGAGTTGTTATTTTTACGGGCGAGTTAATCTTGGATAACCATTATTATATGTGATTATTCACTTGACCGGTAAATATGTGAAAATTGTAAAGAGTTTGAACTTTTGTATGACAATAGACCTTAATCTTCGTCTCGGGAATGGGGAGTGTATTCGTTGTTCAACCCACGTGAAAGTGAAAAACAGATTTGCTTGAGGGCAAGCAAAAGACAAGTGTGGGGATGTGATGCGTGGTTGAAAACCGATGTTTGTAATCGTGTAACTTTATGCTTTTACATGAGTTTTAATTTTGAATAGCCTACTTTTAATTAGATTTGTGATTTTGCAGGTTTAATGAAGTTTAAGGAGCTTTTCGGGAGTTTTACGAGTCACCGGGTCGAAAACCGGAGCACCGGAACGCATTACGGATCAAACGGGAGCGAAAAATGGAAAGTCAAAGAATGAAGTTTGGAGAGCCCGTCGCCGACGGGTCCCAAGCCGTCGGCGACCCACTAGAAATGCCCGTAGGCCAGAATCGCCGTATCCAGCAACATAAGCCGTCGGACGGCTTTGAATGATTCAGAGCCCGTCGCCGACGGGTTGATGGCGTCGACGACGGGTAGGGACTCACCAAAACGGGATTTTTGGGTATTTTGTTATGTGGAACGATTCTAATTGGTGGGGAGGCATTCAATTCGGAAGTTACAACTTAGGTGAGTTTTGAATCCTCACCTTGGAGCCAATTCTCATTCACCAATCATCACCAATTGATCTACAACATACAACAAGAATCGAATCATCAAGAACATCATCTCCATCATTCATAATCATCAATCCATCCATAACCCTAATCCTTCCACCATTATTCTTCCACTATCATCATTCACCAAAGCCCTAACCATTCACCATTTCTCCATCATTCAAGCTTCAAGATGGTCCAATCCATGTTTCAATCATCCGGTGATCAAGTTTCTTCAATCATGAGCGGCTAATCACCTTGGTTTCACCCCGGTGTAGGTAGTTGTTAAATTTAGGGTTTTGAATTGTTCTTGATTCAACTTTGTGACAACTTGTATTGATTTTTGAAACCTTTGACAATAGTTTACATTTGTTTCGTATTCGTAAATTGTCGAACGATGTTAAAAGTTATGACTTTACGAAATGGTTATGTGTAGTTATGCATTGTCTTGGTTAGGTTTTACTTGTGTTGATTACAAAGTGCATTTTTGTTCGTTCTTTGAAACGTTGATAGTTATTGGCACCTAAGTCACGGTACACTAAATCTGCTAATCGTATACAATTGAGTTGAATCTAAAAACTTGTAGAAACCCTAGGTTGGCAATTACCGAACCCGGGTGTGATCCCTTTTTCTTATTATTGGTTAGTAATCAATCTTTCTTGCATTCGTTAATTAGTAGTTGTTAATCAATTGAACCAATTCCATTAGTTTAAATTCACATCTTTCAACTAAACAAAAATACAAAAATATCTCGCAAGCTTCATAAATTGTGACAATTGTTCTAATTCAATCAAATCTACACACAAACCACATACTCTTCGTGGTTCGACCCCTTGCTACCACTAACTATTTGTTAAGCGTAATTTGGGCTTATAAATATTATCTTTGACCGGAGCGCGACACTTCGATCAGGTGGCAATCTGTTGGAACTGAATATGCATTGTACATGTTGAAAATTGTTTAAGTGTTGAAGTCCCAAACATCATAGGATCGGATGGCAATCCGATCGGACGGTAATCCGTTCGACGTTCAGATCCTCAAAAGTTAAAACAAAAGTCTAAGTGTGGGACCAAGGTGCTAGCCGATCGAACGGCTGTCCGATCGGATGGCAGTCCGATCGGATGGTAATCCGATCGGACGGCAATCCGTTCCGATGGCCTGACCGTCTTGACACTTGGTTGTTTTTGATAGTTTATAGTTTTGATCGAGACGATGTGATACGTGCTAAGCAACAGAACCTCGTCAAGCCCCAAGTGATCCGATCGGACAGGAATCACCCTAGTCCGGTCCGTCCGTGGTTCGAGCCGGTGGTTCATACTTAACCCGAAATCTGTAGTCTCTTGGATAGAATTCAGATCTGGAACTAACACACTACTAAGAATGAGTAGAAGATCAGAACAAGCTCTGATTCTATCGGTTTTGAGTGCATTGAGTGTAAAAGAGTTGAAAGAAAGCTTGAAAACCATCTTTCAATCCTTTTCACCATGAATATGTTCAGATCTATGCAAGATCTTTGTTTATTTATGTGGAAATCGTCCAGATCTAAGTTGTTCTTGGTGGATTGAAGCCAAAACATGAAGTTCATAAGAACTCCATGATGACATCATCCTAGAACACCTCAAATCTAGTGATTTCACGGTTTAAAGTTAAGATTCAAAAGATAGAAAGGTGTAGGAGTGCGTGTAGATCAAGAAACTACAAGATTTAGGTTGAAAACTTACAAGAATCGCGAGAAATTGAGAGAAAGAGCGGCTGGAGCGAGTTGAGTCGAGTGAGAGCTGTCACATCAAGTGATGTGACATATGAAGGGTATTTATAGGGTTTCCCAAAAAGGAAAGTGGGAAAGTGGCTGGTCGATCGGGTGGCAGCCTGATCGGGTGGCAACTCGATCGGAGGTCAACCCGATCGGATGGCCACTCGATCGGTTGGCCACTCGATCCGAGTGTTCGGAGTGACGAGTTTGCTGTTTCGATTCGCGTGTTGAGCGTTGCGATGCGATGGAGTTATCCATTAATCCCAACTACTATATCTAACATACAATCATCCTAATTAACTTGCGTTTAGCATTTGCGATTCGATTGCGATGGAGTTGCGATTGCGTTTCGATTAATCACCACAACATAAACATAGGTAAACATGCACAAGTAACACATAAAAAGCACACACACGTAAAACAATATCCAGAACGCATAAATTCGGGTTGCGATTGCGATGCGATAAGCGATAAGGCGATAAAACATGCGATAAACATCGATTATACCTCGATCATTAACAAGTACTCCACATAATACAACTAACGTAACTGTCACACCCCCAAAATCCACACGCGGAGTATCACCGCTTGGAGGCGTGACATGACCAGGATCAAGCCACCAATCATATTGAACATATAATTAATTAGTAAATGTTATCTATCAATACGAAAGGTGTTTATCAAAACCAATGTAAGTAAGTGTAGCGGAAGCATTAATGTAAAACCCAACATAAGTATTAATGTTTGAAACGTCATAAGTGTTTAATAAGTAATCACGATCCATTTGCCCACAACGACCTGCTCCTCCTTGTGCAAGCTCCAAAAGTACCTAAGGTCCTGCAAGGCATGCAGCAGAGAGTCAACAACTAGTTGAGCGAGTTCACAGTAAGTAAAAGCATAACAGTAAGTCTGTATGTAACATGTGGCTCTACTGGGCCGTTATTGGTTTATATTGGTGGGGGCTTCCCATGTTATTAATCCACTAGACTATGCGTAACCATAAGTGTTCTTCACAACCGAGAACAGTAGCGCGTATGGGGTTTACGTAGGTTTTACGTAAGTATCCTTCACAACCGAGGATAGGAGTACGCGGGGGTTTACGTAGGTTTTACGTAAGTGCCTGACACAACCGAGGCAGTAGTGAGTATAAGTTCACGTAGGTTTTACGTGAGTATCCTTCACAACCGAGGATAGCGAGTAGCATAAGTATACGTAGGTTTTACGTATGTGTCCTGCACAACCGAGGACGATGGTATGGTAGTCTAGTAATGGTATCCGTATGAATCTATTCAACCTTATCCTTTTAATCCCATTCCCAACACCCCGGGAATCCCATGCCTTGGTAAGAGTGTGAACTCACCTTGGTTTGCTCGGTAAGATTAAGTATCTTGTTTATCAGTTGAACAAACACGTCCTAAAAGGGTTACCGATATATGTCAGTTTTACGTGCACATGAACTACATCTTTCATGTACAATCAATTCACAAATTCATTGCTCACTTAAAGCACAGTTATTTTACATGTAGCACACTCACGTAATCCAAATCATAACAGTAATCCACTAACTTATTATCATCAAGAGATCACTTAGCATGTAACGACCCGTCAATGCTTCGGCCCACACATTGCATCATCAACGAAATATATGCAGATGCGTGCCCCCTTAAACCAAAACAGTTGCGGCCCAAGTGTAACTAGGTGGGCCATATTGCTAATGAAACCCGGTTACCCGCACCAAGCCCAATTAATACGTTACAAGAAAAAAAAACCATTCGGCCCAATATTAAAGTTATTCCAATCTCAAGTGTTTGCTCCATACAAAGCTTGTGTGACTATGGTGTTACTGTGTAGCATGGAAAAAAAATCGATTACCTTCTTCATTACACACTCAATCAACAATACAATTAATTTCACATGCCAATTCAATTCTTCACACCTATTTCGAGCAAAACTTCATCTCTTCATTTAATACATATGACATCCTTTTATTGACAACATTATTATAATATCTACATTTGTTTGATTAGATCAAACACATGGGCCGTCACTTATTAGTCAAAGATATCATGATATTAGGCCACTTCCCTTCAATACTATTGGACCACTCAACTACTAATATATCAACATTGGTTTTGAGGATTTAGTGGACTACTATGATAGGACCAAACATAATTGATAGGTTCAAACAATTACAAATTGGATTAGTTATTGTTTGTCATCATTGGCCAATTTGAAAGGCATACATCAAACAAATAACAACCGAATCAATCATCCCATACAACCCTAGTTCATCGCTGAAATAATAACAATCAAGATGAAACAAAGCAAGTTTATCGGTTCAAGTCATAACTACTCGATTCATGTAAACCCCAGATCAATATCATGCATTCAAGTAAATTTCTAACAAATCGCCATAATCATTATATTCAGTAATTCTTAATTATTTAACAAAACACATAAATGAAACTAAACAATCACATAATCAACAAGGAGTATGGCGATTAAACTAACCGAAAGTTAATGCCTTGAAGGGGGGGGGGGTTCTCTTCTGCGTACGTAAAAGATGGAGGAATAGGGTTTTGTTTGATTTGTGAAACCTTATACAAGATATACGTAAGTAATGGGGAGGGAAGGTGGGCTCGATTTGGGCCTGAGATAAAACAAGGAACCAAATATAATTTATCATGTGAGCTCACAATGGCCGGCCCAAGTTGCTTATCTCTAATTTCCACTTGGGCTTTACTAAGCCCATGCGCAAGTGTGACCTAACTGGGCATATAAGTTAGTTTCCTGAATTTACTAAATCGCAAGTGTCGAGAAATTCCCTCACGGGTTGGGCTCAAGAAACTCACGGCCCGCAAGTGTCGAGAAATTCCGCGGCCCATATAAGTTAGTTTCCTGAATTTACTAAATCGCATCACGATATCTTATAACCATATACACATAACACTTAACAGTATTCAATTATAACTTTCAAGTAATTTAAACATGTATTCGATAGCTATCGTTTAATAACAAGGTTCATATGGTATTCAAGTGAACTCCCACATACAGTAAAGCATGAAACGATCAGTACAGAAAGGAATAGAGTTTGAAAATACGAGTTGTCACATTATCCCCAACTTAAAAGAAATTTCGTCCCGAAATTTGGTACGCACTCACTGAGGAAGCTAGGTAAGCTGTATTGTTCACTGGTTTTCCTGGGGTGTCACATCATCCCCCCGTTGATCTGGAATTTCGTCCCGAAATTCCGCAGTAGTAGCTTCAGCCTCAGTAGTGGTTGCATTGGTTCTGAATAACTGGGGGTACTTTTCTGTCATCTGATCTTCGCGTTCCCAGGTGTACTCTGGGCCACGACGGGAGTTCCAACGAACTCGAACAAGAGGGATTCTCTTGTTTTTGAGGACCTTAACATCCCGGTCCGTGATTTCAACTGGCTCCTCGACGAACTGCAACCGCTCGTCGATAGTGAGTTCCTTAAAAGGAACTATGAGGGTCTCATCTGACAGGCACTTCTTCAGATTCGACACGTGAAATACATTGTGAACTGCACCGAGTTCAGCTGGTAGGTTTAGCTTGTAGGCCACTTTGCCTATTTTCTCAATGATCTCGAACGGTCCGACATACCGCGGATTTAGTTTGCCCCGTTTGCCAAAACGAACCACACCCTTCCAGGGTGAGACTCTTAGTAAAACCCGGTCCCCGACCTGAAATTCCAACGGTTTCCTACGCTTGTCCGCGTAGGCTTTCTGACAGTCGCGTGCTGCCGCCATGCGTTGTCGTATCTGTGCTATCTTTTCTGTGGCGTCCACTACAATCTCTGGACCCGTAATCTGACTATCCCCCACCTCTGCCCAACAGAGAGGTGACCGGCATTTACGTCCGTACAATGCCTCGAATGGAGCGGCTTGTATGCTGGTGTGATAACTGTTATTGTATGAGAACTCCACCAAAGGGAGATGCTTTTCCCAGCCGTTGCCGAAATCAATAACGCATGCCCTAAGCATGTCTTCAAGAGTTTGGATTGTTCGCTCAGACTGCCCATCCGTCTGAGGATGATATGCTGTGCTCATGTCTAACCGTGAGCCGAAGGATTTATGCATTGCTTGCCATAGCTCTGACGTGAATCGTGCATCCCGATCCGAAGTGATGGAAGTGGGCACCCCGTGCCTCGAAACAACTTCTTTAAGGTAGATGTCTGCGAGAGTGGAGAACTTATCCGTTTCCTTTATAGCTAGGAAGTGTACAGACTTGGTGAGTCGATCCACGATCACCCAAATGGTATCATTCCCACGCTGAGATCTGGGTAGGCCTGTGACAAAATCCATGGAAATTTCTTCCCATTTCCATTGCGGTATCGTGGGTTGCTGAAGTAGACCCGTTGGTTTCTGGTATTCCACTTTGACTCTCGCACAGGTCAAGCACTTGCCAACGTAAGTAGCGATGTGAGCTTTCATACTAGGCCACCAATAAGTAGTCCTGATGTCGTGGTACATTTTGTCCGACCCTGGATGTACCGAGTAGCGAGACTTGTGAGCTTCATCCATTACCAGCTCGCGTAGACCGCCATAAAGTGGGACCCAAATACGCCCCGTTACATAGTAGGCGCCGTCTGCCTTCTGTTCTAATCATTGCCTTGAGCCGCGTAGGGCTTCAGCCCTGACGTTTTCTGGTTTCAATGCTTCTGCCTGAGCATCTCGAATTTGTGCAGGAAGATTAGACTGAATAGTGAGCTGCAAAGCTCGTACACGCCTAGGTAGACTGTCCTTTCGACTGAGAGCGTCAGCCACAACATTGGCCTTGCCTGAATGGTACTTGATGGCGCATTCGTAATCATTAAGCAGTTCGACCCATCGTCGTTGACGCATGTTCAATTCCTTCTGCTTGAAGATATGCTCGAGACTCCTGTGATCGGTGTAAATAGTGCACTTGGTACCGTACAGGTAGTGTCGCCATATCTTGAGCGCGAAAACAACAGCTCCCAGCTCTAAATCGTGCGTCGTGTAGTTCCGTTCATGAACTTTGAGTTGACGAGAAGCGTAGGCAATAACTTTATCCCGTTGCATCAATACACACCCAAGACCCTGTATCGACGCGTCATAATAAACCACAAAATCATCCGTGCCCTCTGGCAATGAGAGAATAGGTGCGCTGCAAAGCCTATTCTTTAGGTACTGGAAAGCAGTTTCCTGATTGTTGCCCCAGCGGTAGGTGACACCCTTCTGTGTCAGTAGTGTAAGTGGCTGAGCAATCTTTAAGAAATCTTTGATAAACCGTATGTAGTAACCCGCCAAACCCAAGAATTGGCGTATTTCCGTTGGTGTACGTGGTGGAGGCCAGTTTCTGATCGAGTCTACCTTGGATGGATCGACATGGATCCCATCCTTGTTCACTACGTGGCCTAAGAAGTGGACTTCACGAAGCCAGAAGTCGCATTTCGAAAACTTAGCGTACAGCTGTTCCTTCCGTAGGAGTTCCAGAATAAGGCGTAGATGCTGCTCGTGTTCCTCCTGACTCTTGGAGTAGATCAGGATGTCGTCGATGAAAACAATGACGAACTTGTCAAGATAGGGTTTGCACACCCTGTTCATAAGGTCCATAAATACGGCAGGCGCGTTCGTTAACCCGAACGGCATGACAAGGAACTCGTAGTGGCCGTAGCGAGTTCTGAATGCAGTTTTGGAGACGTCCTCATCCCGGACTCTCAGCTGATGATAACCAGACCTCAAGTCTATCTTGGAGTAATAACACGACCCTTGCAACTGGTCGAATAAGTCGTCTATGCGTGGAAGAGGATAACGGTTCTTCACCGTTACCTTGTTCAGTTCCCGGTAGTCTATGCACATCCTGAAGGTACCGTCCTTCTTTCTCACGAATAATACTGGAGCTCCCCAAGGCAAAGAGCTTGGACGAATGAAGCCCTTTTCCAAGAGCTCTTGTAGCTGCTTTGACAGTTCCTCCAATTCTGATGGAGCTAGACGATATGGTGCGCGAGCTATGGGTGCTGCTCCTGGAGCGAGCTCGATTTGAAATTCGACCTGACGATGAGGCGGTAATCCAGGTAAATCTTCAGGAAACACCTAAGGGTAGTCGCGTACAACTGGAATATCCTCCAGTTTCTTTTCCTTCACTGATGCATCTGAAACGAGTGCCAAGATTGCGGTGTGACCCTTTCGCAGACATTTCTGAGCCTTAAAGAAAGAGATGATGCCAACCACAGCACCACTCTTGTCGCCTTGAACTTCGAGAGGTTCTTGACCAGAATGGAGAATACGAACAATCTTTTTCTTGCATAGGATTTCTGCTTGCTGTTGCTGCTGGAGATTCTGATTTGCAGGCCGTGGGCTCCTGAATCCTTAGCTTCATGGCCCATCTTGAGACACCTCTGGCAACGTCCCTCGTTGCACTAACCACCATGGTGTCTGTTGCATTGGTTACACCTTGGGTGAATTCCCCGATATCCACCCTGCCCCAAATCACCAGAAGTTGGCTGACTCGGCTCTGGTGATTACTATTCTTGCGCTGCTGCTGTGCTTGAGACTGAACGGTAGCGGAACCCCTGCTGGAATACCCATCCCATTTCCGCTTGTTGTCACTAGTAGTAGCGGGAGTAGCAGAAGTGATAGCGGTAGTAATAGCGCTGATACAACTAGGCAGCCTGTTCTGTTCCACTGCTTGATCCGTGAGGTGATGAGCAAGACGCTGAATGTCTTGGTTATTGTCGAGGTTAGCCGATGCAGCATAGCTCTGAACCTCTGAGGCTAGACCCTTGAGGTACAATTCGATACGCTTGCTTGGAGGGTCCACCATGGTTGGACACAGGATGGCCAGTTCGTTCGACCGTTTCGTATGAGCTTCAATTTCTAACCCCGTCATTTTCAAATGGTAAAGCTCCACTTCCAACTTGTGGATGTCATCACGCGTGTAGTATTCCCTTTTAATGCGTTCTTTGAATCCGTTCCAGGGGGTGGCGTTAGCAGCTACCAACCCTAGTATCTGTACTTGTGTGTTCCACCAGGTTAGCGCGATTCCTTCCAAAGTACCAGTGGCGTACTTGACCCTGCGAGCCTCAGGGCATTCACACATCTCGAATACTGACTCGAGCTTCCCAAACCAATGGAGTAGTCCCACTGCTCCTTCTGTGCCACTGAATGTGCTTGGACGACAGTCCATGAAGTTCTTGAATGTGCAGACAGGTTGCTGTGCGTTCTGACCCGTTGCGCGAGGAAGATAGGTCAAGGTTAAGCGCGAGAGTTGGGTCACGAGAGTAGGATCTAACATCCTAGGACAGGTTTGGAATAGCAGGTTATACCTCCTGCTTGTGCGGCTGCAAGCGCCGCAGCAACTTGTTCGTTAATGAGAGCCGTCAACTGGGCTTGAGTCATGTTCACACGTCCGGACATGATCTTCATAGTAAAGGTAGTGTAAGTAAAAATGGTTCGCGAGTAGGGCGATGACAGAAAAGTGTAAGCGCGTAGGTATTCTCATGTAATGGTGTCATGTGTATCTAAGTGTACTACGAGCAAAGTTCTATACGTTTCTAGCAAGCAGGTAATAAACATAAACCTTATTACCTAGAATGTCGAGTCTTGCACGTGGAGCGAAGCATCGTTGTGGATCGTTGAGAGCACTGTTCTGGTTATAGTCTGGTTTTAATAAATCGTTTTCCCGTATTAAAATCTAGTTCTCTATAACCAATGGCTCTGATACCAATCTGTCACACCCCCAAAATCCACACGCGGAGTATCACCGCTTGGAGGCGTGACATGACCAGGATCAAGCCACCAATCATATTGAACATATAATTAATTAGTAAATGTTATCTATCAATACGAAAGGTGTTTATCAAAACCAATGTAAGTAAGTGTAGCGGAAGCATTAATGTAAAACCCAACATAAGTATTAATGTTTGAAACGTCATAAGTGTTTAATAAGTAATCACGATCCATTTGCCCACAACGACCTGCTCCTCCTTGTGCAAGCTCCAAAAGTACCTAAGGTCCTGCAAGGCATGCAGCAGAGAGTCAACAACTAGTTGAGCGAGTTCACAGTAAGTACAAGCATAACAGTAAGTCCGTATGTAACATGTGGCTCTACTGGGCCGTTATTGGTTTATATTGGTGGGGGCTTCCCATGTTATTAATCCACTAGACTATGCGTAACCATAAGTGTTCTTCACAACCGAGAACAGTAGCGCGTATGGGGTTTACGTAGGTTTTACGTAAGTATCCTTCACAACCGAGGATAGGAGTACGCGGGGGTTTACGTAGGTTTTACGTAAGTGCCTGACACAACCGAGGCAGTAGTGAGTATAAGTTCACGTAGGTTTTACGTGAGTATCCTTCACAACCGAGGATAGCGAGTAGCATAAGTATACGTAGGTTTTACGTATGTGTCCTGCACAACCGAGGACGATGGTATGGTAGTCTAGTAATGGTATCCGTATGAATCTATTCAACCTTATCCTTTTAATCCCATTCCCAACACCCCGGGAATCCCATGCCTTGGTAAGAGTGTGAACTCACCTTGGTTTGCTCGGTAATATTAAGTATCTTGTTTATCAGTTGAACAAACACGTCCTAAAAGGGTTACCGATATATGTCAGTTTTACGTGCACATGAACTACATCTTTCATGTACAATCAATTCACAAATTCATTGCTCACTTAAAGCACAGTTATTTTACATGTAGCACACTCACGTAATCCAAATCATAACAGTAATCCACTAACTTATTATCATCAAGAGATCACTTAGCATGTAACGACCCGTCAATGCTTCGGCCCACACATTGCATCATCAACGAAATATATGCAGATGCGTGCCCCCTAAACCAAAACAGTTGCGGCCCAAGTGTAACTAGGTGGGCCATATTGCTAATGAAACCCGGTTACCCGCACCAAGCCCAATTAATACGTTACAAGAAAAAAAAACCACTCGGCCCAATATTAAAGTTATTCCAATCTCAAGTGTTTGCTCCATACAAAGCTTGTGTGACTATGGTGTTACTGTGCAGCATGGAAAAAAAATCGATTACCTTCTTCATTACACACTCAATCAACAATACAATTAATTTCACATGCCAATTCAATTCTTCACACCTATTTCGAGCAAAACTTCATCTCTTCATTTAATACATATGACATCCTTTTACTGACAACATTATTATAATATCTACATTTGTTTGATTAGATCAAACACATGGGCCGTCACTTATTAGTCAAAGATATCATGATATTAGGCCACTTCCCTTCAATACTATTGGACCACTCAACTACTAATATATCAACATTGGTTTTGAGGATTTAGTGGACTACTATGATAGGACCAAACATAATTGATAGGTTCAAACAATTACAAATTGGATTAGTTATTGTTTGTCATCATTGGCCAATTTGAAAGGCATACATCAAACAAATAACAACCGAATCAATCATCCCATACAACCCTAGTTCATCGCTGAAATAATAACAATCAAGATGAAACAAAGCAAGTTTATCGGTTCAAGTCATAACTACTCGATTCATGTAAACCCCAGATCAATATCATGCATTCAAGTAAATTTCTAACAAATCGCCATAATCATTATATTCAGTAATTCTTAATTATTTAACAAAACACATAAATGAAACTAAACAATCACATAATCAACAAGGAGTATGGCGATTAAACTAACCGAAAGTTAATGCCTCGAAGGGGGGGGGGGGTTCTCTTCTGCGTACGTAAAAGATGGAGGAATAGGGTTTTGTTTGATTTGTGAAACCTTATACAAGATATACGTAAGTAATGGGGAGGGAAGGTGGGCTCGATTTGGGCCTGAGATAAAACAAGGAACCAAATATAATTTATCATGTGAGCTCACAATGGCCGGCCCAAGTTGCTTATCTCTAATTTCCACTTGGGCTTTACTAAGCCCATGCGCAAGTGTGACCTAACTGGGCATATATGTGCGCTCGGGTTGGGCTCAAGAAACTCACGGCCCGCAAGTGTCGAGAAATTCCGCGGCCCATATAAGTTAGTTTCCTGAATTTACTAAATCGCATCACGATATCTTATAACCATATACACATAACACTTAACAGTATTCAATTATAACTTTCAAGTAATTTAAACATGTATTCGATAGCTATCGTTTAATAACAAGGTTCATATGGTATTCAAGTGAACTCCCACATACAGTAAAGCATGAAACGATCAGTACAGAAAGGAATAGTGTTTGAAAATACGAGTTGTCACAGTAACAACACAAATAGACTATCTACAAGTCAAAATAAGTCAAAACAGGAATTGAGCAAGGAGTGACAGATCACAATTAGCAATCTTTTCTTCCTTTGACTTCAATGTTGACTTTGACTTTGACTTTCGAAACACGAGGTGTTACAGTAAGCATAGTTCTTGACCTTTAAGTTTGGCTGAATATTGGTCTATATGGGTTATTTCTATTCATAACGGGTCAATCGAGTAATAATAAACAAAAAAAGACGTGGTCAAACATTTTTAACTACTTACTACGTACTGTGATCTTTTAAAAAAACTGGATAATTATTGAATATAGTTTTGTGATTGTATTTGCTTCATTCATTATTTGTGAAATTTTTAATTAATGGATCGAGAGGAGAAAGCTTGGTGGGTCAACCCAGACCGTTTGACTCATTTTACAAGGTCACCCCTTCATCGTGTCACCTATATATGCTTTGAATTGAAAGTGGGATATTAATAATATTATCAGGGTAAATGTACTTGTAGTGGGTTGAATGATATGCATAATATATATAATTTGCATTTAAAATTTAAATTTGTGGTCATCATTTCATGCGGCCTGGAGGTGACAGAATTTACGGAGTGTTTGACAACCAGCAAGATGACGGTGATGATTGTGTATGATAGTGGTGGTCGACGTATGTGAAGATGATTCTGACTAAACTCTTTGTCTCTGGCGACACTGGCGAGACTCCGATTACAAAGCGGAGATGATGATGTCAATCGGATCCGAATGCAGTATTCTTGTGCTGAAGGTCTGATAATTGAAGGTGATGGTTACTTTTTTTAAGGATACCAACCACTAACGTAAGATTGTTTCTTTCAATTTGCTTCCTGAATAATAGGTTGAACACGATGTATGATGCTTGCCATTTATACTGGTTGTCGATGAGGAACTATGTCTATTCACAGTGTTTGTAGGTGTCAGAAACTAACCTGAACCACTAGAGCAGTGGTGGTGGATGCTCAGGAGGTGTTTCGTGGTGACCCAGGCCTGATATGAGTTTGTTTCGAAGTTGGAATGGCTTTGGTGGTCTGTTTGATTGGAGTCAACATAAGTCAACTATTCTTCGCTGTTAATGGAAGTCAAACAGGTGTCAAGTGGTCAACAACAAAGGAGTGATACACGCCTCGGTTTTGAAAGAGCTTCGTATCGGTAACTACGCATGTCTGAATCGTTTACATTGTCCTATTAGTTAGATAATGATTTGCAGAATTAAATATATCATACTAAGTTCTATATTTTTTTCTTTTCTCGGTATGAACATCATGTTAAACTTAAAAGTTAATAATCAAGTAATCATTTTCACAATGCAACTAAAACATCTTTGTATTATTTTTATCCTTTGATGGCTTTTGTCTTCAATAGTGCAATGCATGGTACTAAATAGAAAAAAAAATGAATATATTATACTATTGCTAAATTACAATGCTAGGCGTCTTTTTATTTTACACATATGATGAGTGGGAATTAAATGAGTGTCTAGCGTCTTGATGCTCAAATCTCCAAAAACTTCGGTTTCCTGGGTCTGCTAATACTGATTCGCTAATCAGCATTCGAGCTAACAATTTGAAAGAGTTAAGTGGCGATTTCTGTAAGGTACTAAGTGATTCAACGCTTACATTAATTGTAGCCTGTTACAAACTTCTTGAAAGTATCCAACTCTGGCCTGAGAGTTGTGAAATGATAACAAGCGACGGGATATATTCAATAGCCCTTTGCTGCCCTAACCTAAAAAAGTTTAGGCTTTCCGGAATCTCAGATGTCAGTTATGAGGCCATAAGGGCTTTAGCTGATCGTTTCCCCAATCTTCACGATATCGGGTTTATCGATTGTCTAATATCAGTACGATGTCATTAGCAAATGTATTACAACTTCGGTTTCTATCTGTTGCGGGGACCGCAGACATAGATTGGGATTCGGCTGGTGAAAACTGGACCAGCCTTCCGTATTTAGAAGGTTTAGACGTTTCTAGAACTAATGTGGATCCCGAGAACTTTACGATGTTAGTTGTGTCGATAGATAGTTTGAAAGTTGTGTGCATGTTTAATTGTCCGGCGTTAGAGGAAGACCCCGCTGTTTATAATTCTCATGGTAAAATGACGCTTGGGTTCTCTAACGACACTTTTAAAGTACTATCGTCTATGTTTCCCGACACAAATAATGAGCAGGCTATTTTCTCCGATTGGAGAAATGGGTCGAATAAGAACGGAGTGAATTTGGATGATCTTATGTCGTGGGTTGAATGGATTCTTTCACATGCGCTTTTACGTATAGCTGAGGCTAACCTAACCGGGCTTGATCAGTTTTGGCTCGATCAAGGAGCAGGTCTTTTGCTCACTTTATTGCAGAGTTCTCAAGACGATGTCCAAGAATGGGCAGCCACTGGGCTTGCAACTTTTGTTGTAGTTAATGACATAAGTATAAAGGTTGATGCAGGACGCGTTAAGGCTATCAGGAAAGGGGGCGACGTTCAGCTTCTTTTACGTCTTACAAGATTTTTGAATGAAGGGCTTCAACTAGAAGCAACAAAGGTTGGATCTTTTGCGCTTTCTTGATTTATTAAGTATTGATGGTAATTTAATAAAGTAATTGTTTCTTGTAGGTGATTGCAAATCTTTCGGCGAATCCAGCTTTTGCAAGATCTGTGGGTGGAGAGGGTGGCATAACCGTTCTTGCAAGCTTAGCAAAATCTACGAACCGATTCGTGGCTGAAGAGGCAGCTGGAGGGCTTTGGAATCTTTCTGCTGGGGACAAGAATATGGTTGTTTGTTTTATTATTTGTTGGTCAAATTTCAATCTTTTGACTTTCTGTTTCGTATCTTACTAATACGGATAATCTTGATAAAGTGAGCTATTTTTTAAGCTGGTGGCATAAAATCTTTAGTCGACTTGATCATTAAATGGCCTAGAGGTGGTCATGGAGTTCTGGTATGTGTCTTGATTTCGTGTCACGTGTTAAAACTTAAAAGTGAGGAAACACAATGGAAAGTAATTATTATTAAATAATTGAGCTTCAGGAACGAGCGGCAGGTGCGCTTGCCAATTTGGCGGCCGATGAGAAGTATAGCATGGAAGTTGCAGCAGTTGGTGCCTTGGTGGTATTAGAGCTGTAGTAAATGCAATGCAAGAGCAGGTAATGATATAATATATTACTTCAACGATTTGAGGGATATTAGTGGGTAAAGTCAAAGAAATGTCAGTAAATATCGTATCTAATATTGTGGTTATTATGGTATAGGCGATGTTGGCTAATTTAACGAGTCATGGTGATAGCAACACTAACAATGTTATGGTCGGACAAGAAGATGGAGTTATTGATGTACTCATTCTACTTATTTGTTCTCAACATGATGCTGTCAGGTCAATTTTCTATTCTATCGTTAACAAAACAGATGTTTATTTATAATGTCTTGTTGCATAAACTTGATTAATCTGTTTTGTACCAGGCAAGAAGCAGCTACTGCATTTTGGCATTTATCGAATGATGCCAGAAACCGAGAACGGATTGCGTTACATGGCGGTGTTGAAGCCTTGGTATGACTTTTTTATCTTTTGACTTAAAATTCTGGTACCTTGGTTTATCACACACTGCAGTTGTGTCATATGAACATCATATGCAAAATCTTACACTTCATACATTTAGACTTTTCGATGAATATGACATCTAAGAGTTAGCTTATTATTACGTTACAACATGACTTTGATCCACAAATAATAAATGTTAAACTAGCAAAACAAAATAATTTCTTTTTAATATTCTCGGACGTAGTCTGATAGTTAATATCTTTTGCATTAAGCGGTTATTATTATTGTTGTTGTTATTAATATTGTTATTTTATCGTCTCATTTCAGGTGGCTCTTGCACAATTGTGTGTATACGCCTCTCTGCGTCTTCAGGAGAGAGTAGTTGGTGCTCCGTGGGGACTTTCGGTTTCAGAAGCCAATAGGTACACGCAAATATCATACTTAAGTTTTTTAGCTTAACATGATATTTCCATAATTGGAGCTAACTGGTTCACTAATTTGTTTAGATGCATATAGAGGATCTCAAAGTCAGTTTTGCACTTTTACTATTTTCTTAGAGCGATAATAAACATGCTCTTTTCATAGTTGAAGCTCATTGGTCCATTAATTCCTACACACTGTATCTTTTCATAGTTGAAGCTCATTGGTCCCTTAAAAGCTCCGCCCCCGGTTGTCTTGAAGTTTTTGTTAAGGTATTGAAATAATCTTTGTTTCGAAACTTTTGCTAAACATATTGTCAATAAATATATTGTTAACAGGGTATTATAAATACCATATCTTTTTTTACTTGCTGTATATATAGCACAAGTAACATGTTACATTTGAACTCAACTGAGGATAATTATGTGGAATTGGCAGGTTGGGTTACGATTCTTAAAATATATCTGCTTTGTTTCTCGGGTTTTGGGTAACATCTTATATTTTGCGATGACGATCAACAAAAGCCAGGGCCAGTCGCTATCTAAGGTTGGTTTGTACTTGAGACAACCAGTTTTCACACATGGTCAATTGTACGTAGCTTTATCAAGGGTTACAAGACGAGATGGAATCAAGCTACTAATACTTGACAATGAAGGCAGACCTACAAATAAAATAATGAATGTTGTATATAAAGAGATCTTCAATAACTTGTGAAATTTTTATGTTTATCATGTATTTTCGTTGTTTCACGTACTTTCTATGACTTATCTTAATATTCGAACGTACCTGTAATAAAGTATAAATTTTTTGTTGTTTAGCCACCCGTGTGTTACACGGGTACTTAGTAAATTGTATAATTACAATCTTGCCCTTTTTCTTAAGTAATAAAACGAATGGTTGAGATTGGTTCACAAGGTTCACAACCAAGGATGTTGTTCACTCATGAACCTCATATATATATATATATATATATATATATATATAGGGTCAGGATTTAGAGAGAACGATGAGAACGATTTTGGAGTTGACATGTGGCATTGATGCTAAATTATACTAAGGGGTAATATTGTCAAAAAACCCACACACATGAACTGGGTGTTCAAATAAAACGCCATAAAAACACCAAATTCAGAAAAAACGCCATGAAAATATCCGGTTAAAATGTCATAAAACACTCAGTTCAGAAAAAACGTCATGAAAACTTAGTTTAAAACGCCATAAAACACTCAGTTCAGAAAAACTCTATGAAAATACCTAGTTAAAACGCCATAAAAACACATAGTTCAGAAAAACGCCATAAAAATAACTAGTCTAAAACGCCATAAAACACCCAGTTCAGAAAAACGCCATAAAACTCATTTCATTTTTTTTCGAAAAGTATATCAATAGTATACTCGTTGGAAAGATAAAAAAACGCTGAGTTTTATGGTATAATTTTTTTAGAAAAATAATCACGTATGAAAAAATTATTGGCGTTTAAATATGATGGGGGGGAAATAGCATGTGATTAGCATGTGCATCTTTGTTTGGATCTTCCAATTTTACCCTTCCTGGTACTTATAAGGTTGCCATTATTTACAAAAATGCCACCGCATCATCTTAGCCACAAATCACAAAGATCCTATGGCTGAAAATCGTTCTCACTGTTCTCACACTTCAAATCATTCTCTCCTGATCCCATTCCTATATATGTATGTATGTATGTATGTATGTATATATATATATATATATATATATATATATATATAGGGAGCCGTTAGAATGAAAACCACCCCGAGTTGTAAGAACCGCGAGAACCACACCATCCGGGTCGCCGTTTACCATGATTTTTTTTTTACAACTAGATGTGTATATTATAAACACATCTGTAAAAAAAAATTTAAACGCCCCCCCGAGGGGGTAGTTTTTTACACCACAAGTTTGGTGAAAAAAAAAAAAGAAAAATAAAAAGAAAAATAAAAACACCAAACTTGTGGTGTAAAAAACTACCCCTTCGGGGGGGGGGGGGGGGCGTTTAAATTTTTTTTTTTACGGATGTGTTTATAATATACACATGTAGTTGTAAAATAAAAGTCATGGTAAACGGCAACCCGGATGGTGTGGTTCTCGCGGTTCTTACAACTCGGGGTGGTTTTCATTCTAGCAGCACCCTATATATATATATATATATATATATATATATATATATATATATATATATATATATATAGGGCCGCTAAAACGAAAACCACCCTCAGTTGTGAGAACCGAGAGAACCACTTCCAACCATTAGATCTTCAAGATGGATGGATGAGATTAAAAGTAACTAAAATTAATATTAAATACTTTTTGTCTTATTATATTTTAATGTTTTAATGCAAAAGGGTAGTTTAGTAAATTTACTCTTTTTTGTCTTTTTTTCTTTATTATTTTTAATTGCTTTTTTTGTATTATTATATTAGTTGTTTTTTTAAAACATAATTTTTTTATTAAAAACTATTTTAAATTCAGATTTAAAAAAAAAACATTTTTTTACGCCCGGCTTTTTCACACGTAGTTTTTTTAACGCGCCGTTTTTTACGCCCCGTTTTTTACGCGGTGTTTTTATGCCCCGTATAAACGCCCATTTGTTTTAGGCGCCATTTTATCACACGGTTTTCTACGTTTTACAATTTACGTAAAAAAAGTTTTACGTTTTACGTTAAAAAAGTTTTTACATAAAAGTTTACGTTTTACGTTTTACGTTAAAAAGTTTACGTTTTACATTAAAAAAATTTACGTTTTACGTTTTACGTTAAAAACTTTACATTTTACGTTTAAAAGTTTACATTTTACGTTAAAAAGTTTACGGTTTTAACTTTTTTTTACAAAAACTTTTTTACACAAAACGAACGCACCCCAAAATCGCAACTCGGTAGGTGTCTCAGATAGATTGTTATCATTATCGACTGGGAAAAAAATATAAAAAACCAACAACAAAAATCAAAACAATGTGTGGATTCTTGAAAAAAACCGGGTTTGGCTCATATTTTCAGATAATCAATGGGTGCAAAGTGGGGTTGCAGGTTCAAAAACCTACCCTCCACCATCCTTGCCGCGCCATCGTCATCAAAATTTTTTTGCATCATCACCGCCCAATCCCAACAGATCAAAACCTACAGAATCAAGAATACAAATCAATAGAAATCAATAAAACAAATCAACCCCCCAACATACCAAAATACCAACAGAATCAAGAACACAACTCAACCCCCAACATCAAAAAACGAATCAACACATATCAACACCCACCATTTTTCTAGAGCGAGAAACACAAATCAACACAAATCAACACAGATCACCCCCAACATAAAAAACGAATCAACACAGATCAACCCCCAACATAAAAAACGAATCAACACAAATCAACCCCCCTAACATACCAAAACACCAACAGAATCAAGAACACAAAATCAACACCCACCATTTCTAGAGAGAGAAACCCACAAGAGAGAGAAAGTGATGACCGTGGACCTCCACCTCCGGTAAGTGATGCTCCGGCTACTATCGGAGCCGTCGCCATCACCCACCTCTACCCCACCACCACCGCCTAGGGGTCCGCCACCAAACCCAACACAGCCACCACCAAACACCGGTCGCAAAAGGGGGCAGCGAACAAGAAAGGGAGGCCGAAGATGCCGCCGAAGAGCCGCCGGAGATGTCGCCGCCACCAACCCCAACGTTATAAGCAACCAACACCGTCACCCCCCTCCACCAGCCACCAATTAATTATATGTAGGATGAGATTGACAAATTAATTATATGTAGGATGGTTTTGACATGTGTAGGTTTTGTAGATTATATGTAGGATAATTAATGATTAGTTGACTAATTAATTAAAGAGAGAAAAATTAATGATATGAGTTATAAATCTTTCTGAGGTACTTCCCTCTGATAACAATTCATTCAGTTTATTTGTTGGCGTTTTACAGTGGGTGGTATTTAGTAGTATTGGCGTTTGTTTTTTTGGTTTGATCAAATGGAAGTTGCTGAGATGTATCATTTTTTAGGATGTCTTTTTGTCGCCTAAATTAGGCGGTGCATTATTATAATAAAGTATTTGTCTTTTCACTTACTGTTTTGTAATTAATGTTTCTGATAAGCTTTATCTCTTAAGTCTGTAACACTTCCCATCTTTCAAGTTTGGTGTTTTAGATTCTTCAGTATTTACTGTTTCTAGTTACATTTTCAAGTTTGCTTTTTATTTTTATTTTTTTTGGGTTTTTTATAATAATTTTTCAAAGTAATTTTATTATAGTTTGGCAGTTTTTGGTGGCGTTTAACTGGACGATATCGTTTAAACAAACATTTTGGTTGTTTTGGCGTTTTTATTATATATGGCGTTTTTATTATATAACAATTAACTAAAAAGAAAATAAAAAAAAAGAATACATAAACAATTGATCTTCCAAATCTTCTCTGTCTCCAGTCTCTTTCTTCTCTTTTTTGAATCATGTTAACTGGCTGGTTCGACTTTCGTATGATTCATTTTGTTTTTTTTTTGTTTTTCAAGTAGTTTTTTGTGTTGCTGTTTGGAAGCACACAGTCTGACATCAGCATCTTTTTCTTGAATATTTGTCCATCTCATGCAGCAAAATGTTATTGAGTTTATATCCTTCAGCCAACAATCTTGAATTTTTACAATCAACGATGTTTGATTTTTTAACTTTTTTGCCGTTTTACCGATAAAAAGAACGCCACGAAATAAGATCACCTTAAACCTCAAATTTTGATCATGCTAAAATCAATAATGTTTTGCTGTATGAGATGGACAACATTGATAATCC
Organism: Helianthus annuus; assembly: GCF_002127325.2. NCBI lineage: Eukaryota > Viridiplantae > Streptophyta > Magnoliopsida > Asterales > Asteraceae > Helianthus > Helianthus annuus. The sequence continues at coordinate 44,983,291 of NC_035438.2, forward strand.
TCGGTTAAGAAAGATAACTGACAATGTTGTCCACCCCATACAGCTAAACTTTATTGACAACAAACCTCAATAATATTTTTGTATGTTTTGGCGTTATAAATTTGATGGAAGTTTAGGATAAGTCAATGAGATTTTACTCAATGAAATGGACTATATCCTCACTTGAGGATTTTGTCTATTTCATTGAGCGAAATCTTACTGACAACCAAACTGAATTTCAAAAAAATGTTTTTTGGGGTTGAAGATATTTGATGTTTGGGTTTTTTGGCGTTTCTAAGGCGAATGGGTTATATGAAATATGGCGTTTGGGTTTTTGTTTGTGTTTTTAACTGAAGGCCTGAGATGTTGTATATATAGGATTTTTTTGGCGGTTTTTTAGGCGAGATTTTACTATAATTAAGTTTGGCGTTTTATATTTAATGGCGTTTTACTTAGAATGGTCTGTGATTTTTGTTTTTGGCGTTTTATTTCATGATTTGGCGTTTTGTGAGGAGTAGTCAAAAGACCCTTTACTCTTAATGAAGCGCGTCCACGTAATAAAATTGATGTTATTTTCGAAATCGCCACCGCGCCAATCTAATCCATAGATTGTTTTGATTGGACGATCGTTAAGCGTTCTCACCATTCTCACACTTTCTATCGTTTTCTCTAAATCCCGACCCTATATATATATATACACATATATATATGTATAACTCAAAAATCACGCTTAACGTACATCACGTACGACAGGTAATTACACACGTTCATTTTAAAATCACGCACGTTATAACTCAAAAATCCAAAATCACGCATGTTGAAACAGAATAATCACGTATATTGAAAACATTAATCACGCATGTTATAGAACAAATCACGCACATTGTCGTACGTGAAGTACGTTAAGCCGTAATGTACGATATACTTTTTCTCTGTATATATATATATATATATATATATATATATATATATATATATATATATATATATATATATATATATATATAGGGGACTGCTAAAATGAAAACCACCTATAGTTGGAAGAACCGAGAGAACCACTTTCTAACCACTAGATCTTCAAGATGGATGAATGAGATTAAAAGTAATAAAAACTATTATAAAATTCTTTTTGTCTTATTATTTTTTTAAAATTTTATTGTTAAAGGGTATTTAAGTAAATTTGCTTTTTTTGTCTTATTGTATATATTATTTTTTATTACATTTTTGTCCTATTGCATTAACTATTTTTTATTATAAATCAGATTTTTTTTATTAAAGAATTTCTAAAAATCAGTTTCTGTTATGGGTGAAATTCTGAGCCCATATCCTGATTTTGTATCTTGATTTTTTATTAGTTGTATATGATCAGGATACCAGATCAGGATACCGGGCCAGGATATTGGTAATATCCTGAGGCAGTATCCTGACTATTACTAACGATTGGCTTGTAAAACGTTGGTTGCAAGGTACCAACGTTAAAAGACTTGATCTACCTGAAGATTCGCTCAAGGTGGTTGAAAAATGGACGTTGATGGTGGAAGAATGGGTCTTGTAACGGTCAGAAAGGCATATTCCGCGAGAATATCGGATGTTGGTCAATGTTATTGACATTGTAACGGTTATATGAGCTGAAGACCCGGTTTTGTAGTCAATAAGCACGTGGAAAACAAGTAGAAAGAGTCCCCCAACGTTCAGAATGGAATATTCCCAGCATCCCGGAATAATAGGAGAGTTAGTTTGTTTTTTGTAACTATATAAAGGGGCGATCGGATCATAGGTAGACACAACTTTTCACACACTTTCACTCACACTCTTTGCTCTCTAGCTACTAGCAACAACTACACACAAACACTTGTACTCAAATCTCATTGTAACACTTAGTTGATCCGTATCATATCCTGCACTGTATCCTGAAGTTTGAAGCAATAAGAAGAACAAGGCAGCTGCGATTGTCAGCTCCCGAGGTTTTATGCCGGCGATCTAGATTGATCAAGGGCTTTCCTCGTACATCTCGTGTCAACCCCTTTACTTTTTGCTCATTGTTTGATCGTAAATACAGCTCAATATCCTGAGCCGTATCCTGAAACTGTTTTTGCAAATAACTCAATCAACATATTTTTGAACACATTCTCTTAGCACACTACCTCACTTAACTAATTTGATCACTTAATTGCTTCGGTAATTTTTGACCAAAACAATTTGGCGCCCACCGTGGGGCAAGTGGTGCTCTCTTTACTAAAATTTTTTGTCAAATCGCTAATCAGTTTTCTATTTTCAAAACTTTTTGCCACATTGTCCATAATGGCCTCAAGATCAAACATGAGCTCTTCCACCATGTCAGCTACAACCTCTGCAACAACTGGTTTGGTGCTTCCTCCTCCTCCACAAGTTCAAGCTCCTTAAAGAGAAATGAAAGCCAAATATCCTGAGACACTCCTTCCGTTCAGAATGTCAACAGATCTGGTGTTCCAGGGAGAACTCCTGTTATGGTTTCTAATCATAAAATTTTAACTTTGTTTGGTGATATACAGGATCAAATGAAGAAACAACAGGAGACTAACCAAGTCATAATGAAGGAAATACAACTCTTGAAGTCCAACTCCAAAAGACCTGCTGAGGATACTGATACCCATCTGCAGGGCAGGATGTTGAACTTTAGTTCAGCAGTATATACTGAGGATAATCAGGGCAATATCATACCGAATCGTTCTCAGAGCAATATTCCGGAGATACCCTTAACGGCTAGAATGTCGACTGTGAGGGATCCAGGATATGCTCCAGGATACGCTCCAGGATATGGCTAGAATCGCCAAAATGGTAACTTGTCTGTTAACACCAGTATCCTTGTTACTAATAATCATGGATCATTGCAGGATACAGGTGTGACATCAGCGATAACCAGAGAGCTTCAAAAGTTGAAGGATATGATATCAAGTGTGCCTGGGATAGTGCAGCCTATACCGGAAGTATCCCGGGATAGTCACAACATATCCCGCTTTGCTCACCCCATTTGTGATGCAGAAATCCCAAAGAGATTCCAGACTCCCAACGTGAAGCCGTATGATGGGACCACGGATCCTGAGGAGCATATTGCCCAGTATAGGGAACGGATGGAAATCAATCCTATCCCTCCAGATCTCAAGGAAGCATGCTTATGCAAGGGATTCGGTTCTACCTTGACAGGATCAGCCTTAAAATGGCTGTTAAACGTTCCTCCTCACTCAATTACTTCTTTTGCTCATTTGGTTAACTTATTTAATAGTCAATTTTCTTGCAGCCGGAGTTTTGAGAAATTAACTAGTGACCTTTACAGGATAACTCAAGGACCTCAGGAATCCTTGAGGGATTATGTAACACCTCGGAAATTCCTGTCCAATAAAATAAAGACACGTGTCATGAGGGACAAACGTGTCAGGGAAACCGGATTAAATATAAAGATGTACGGTAGGATTTTAAATGCAAGGGCGTCATGTTATTTCAAAATACCTCTGAACGACCCAAGGGCGACATGTTATTAAAATACCTCTGAGCGACCCAAATTTATAAATCCCAAGATCCTTAAATCGTTTGATAAACATCTTATATATATATATATGTATGTATTAACCGGTCGTTTCTAAAGTTCCATCTTTTATATGGAATTTGGATTATTGGGAGTGTTGCTACTAAAATGCTGAATAAGATTCTTGTGTAAAAGAAATTAATAGTAGTTAACTATCATGACCAACTCTTGTGAGAATCCAAGACTTAGAAATATCCGTCACTTTAAAAGACTACAAGATGCTAAGGTTGTAGAAACATGTAAGGGACATACAAGCATGCAATGGCTGAGCCACTAGGTCCCACAACTGAGAAAGTTAGCTTGTAATTCGGAATCCACGAGGTTGCATGGCCAAGACTTAGAAGTTTTAAAATTTTTGTCCTCTGACCATCGGTTACGGACCGCAAGGCCCCTGGCTTACAGTCCGTAAGGAGGGTACCTGGGCATTTTCAGCGAGGGTCGGTTACGGACCGTAGCCATTTCAGCATACGGTCCGCAAGAGATGCTTACGGACCGCAAGGCCTTACGCTTACGGTCCGTAAGGCTGTCGCTGGCAGCAGATTTTGGACAGCTGCCTGTTCAGCCTGTTACACCGACTTAAATGAATGGTTTTTAAAACCAGGGACTTGCTAGGCAGTTTATAGCATCATAGAGACACCTGGGATGATCTTGTAACCACTCTAGACTATCTTGGCATCATCTTGGACCTCAAGGTTCACTATAAAAGGGCTTGAAGTTGTAAACACTTTACATGCTCATTTGAAACATTGGTTCAAGACTTCTCTGGAGCTTCCCTGGACAGCAACCAACTTTCATTAGGTCCCTAATCCTTCTTAGGACTCTTGTAAGTACCCTTAACCTCCCTTAATCCTTTCTAGCTTAGTTAATTAACTAAAAGTCAAACCGTCGTAATTAAGGTTTGACTTCGTGATTAATTAAAATGTGCTCTGTCAAATCACGAATTAAAAGTACCTTTAAGTAGGTAATTATGTGGGTAACAAACCCTCAAAAGGGTATTTCCAGAATCCCAATCTAACTATGCTAATTGTCGAGTCAAAGCTTATTATAAAAAGTCAACAGAAAGGTTATTTGCGAATTAATGCATAATTAGCAATGTAGGTTACATGCAACCTGTTTGATCATTAAAATAACTTGGTAATTAATGTAAGAACATGTTCCAACATGTTCAACTCGACAATTTTCAGTTTAGGCTCGGTTTGGAACCGAAGGTCGCAAAGTTTGACTTCTGCTTTGACTTTCAGTTCTGACCGTTTAAGCCAAGATTAGGATTGCCTTAGAGCTTCTTTTGAACCTATTTACATGTTAGTATAACTCTCTGAGATTATACAACTTGGTTCATTAGATATCCTATTCACATGCATGTTTCCGTTAATCGCTTATATGTTGACCATTATGCCCATTTGACCTTAAAACGTGATTTTTGATAATGTAAAAGGGTAGGAACCTTAGCTACTGATTTATAAACTTGCACCCAAAATTTGAAGTCAGTTTGAGGTCTAGACTTAGAGTTATGCTCAATAGCATAATTAAGAGCTTCCTTACTAATTAAATGGCGTAAATTACGTATAGCCTATCAAAACCCAAATTTTTATACAAAACTTGTTACCCACTGTTATAAAATAATATTTTGGGATTTTTGGTGATTTTTATTTATTTTTAGGCTGAGCATAACTTAGAGTTCTAAGGTTTATTCGGTTTATGCTGGTTTTGCCCTTTTTAGCCATAAAATGAGTTTTACAAATCCTTTTGACCTCAAACCAAATTCTACTGATTTATTATGATAAATAAATTATTTTGAGCCTTCTGGAATATCAAAAATATCAGCTTTTTACAGAAAACCCGGAAATGGCTCCAAATCGCCTTTTTAGGCATTTTTAACACATAAGTGTGCACTAGAACCTTATTAAGCTTAAGGGATTGAACCTACTGATGTAATTAGTGAAATTTTATATTTTAAACAGTAGGCAAATGTTTTGAACTCAGAATTCCAGAATTGACCTTTTAGGCACATGTGAAATTACCAAAATGCCCCTACGGTGCATAGTAAGGTTAAAGATAATAAATTTCACATAAATTTGATACCCTACTGTTATAACTTAGTAAATTAAGTATATTTACTAGTTTAATCAGACCTGTAACTCAGGTCATCATTTTAACCCTTTTACACCTTATAAAATGACCAAAACGCCCTTTTGAGGCATAGTCTTGGTTTAAAATAATTTAGGGCATAATGGAAGGTATCATTCTGATATCACAACATATTTTAAGCATATTGACTTCAGAAACTTGTATTTGACTCTTATGGTTACTCGTTACGCATTATACGCGTTCGGATCGGCTTATGTGACTAGTTTGGCCATATTAGCCGGAACGGGTCAAACCATATCTGTTTGGTCTCAAAATCCAGAATGTGATTATGTTACCCATATAAAACAAGTGTGCAAGCTTGTTGGGACAAAACCACATTCTAAAACGGTCTTCGCCTTATTGTGCGTTTAAAACCGTAATCTTTTTATAAAACTAACCGGTCTAAGCTTAAGACCCGTTAGGATTCTAATAGGTTATTAAAACCTTAATTTCCAGATCTAGGAGCCCAGTAAAAGCTACGTGCACTCGTTATATTTGGTTTATACTTTGCTCAGGTAAATACGTTTAACTTATTTTCCCTATACGGGCTTGGGGTACGGTATATAAAATACCGCTTGGTCGGGGAATTGACCTTAACCGGTCTTGGTTATGTGCAGTCAAATTAACCCGTTTGAAAATGTTGTTTTGTTTGTTTAACGCCTTTGGGGGCTTAATGACCATGTCCCGGATATCCTTGGCATCATTCAAAGAATGGCCACGACCTTAGCACTCGGGTGTAGGCGTACACCCGAAGTGTTGTACAACATGTATAATCGTCGGTACGAGAGAAGTCTCGCGGCGGAATTATATTAAGTGGTGTGTCTATTAAACTTTAACCCGGCACGACCCGGGCTACTGAACGCAGAACAAACATGTAATTCTTTTACAAGATTATTAAGCAAATAATTATCCCAAGTTATAAAAAGTTTTATGCCACAAGCATTTAAATCAATTTTAAACATTTTCAAAATGAGTCAGTTGAATTGTATTTACCAGTGTAAACTGACGTATTTTCCAAAAAGACTAAGTGCAGGTACTACGCGAAATAGGCTGGTCACTCCTTAAGCATCCATAGAAGTCTCGCAAGCTTAGGATGCATGAAGTCTGTTGAAATGAAGTTTCCTGTTTATTTGATTCTGCCTGTGGATTCTATTTCGACATTTTGTGATACTCGAATATTACAATAAATTAAGTTGAAATGAATCTATCTTTGCTTCCGCTGTGCATTATAATTTGTGTTGTTTGACTATGATGATATCAACTACGTCACGTTAATCCCCTACCGGGCCCACCGGTGACACGTGGAAATTAGGGGTGTGACAGGTTGGTATCAGAGCCAACACTGAGTGAATTAAACACTAGCCTTTTGTGTTTAGTCTCAGTGCACGAATTGCACATTCTTCGAGTTCCGAGTCTAGATAAAGAACATAGGACAAACTCTGTTTTTGTTTTATTTTTTTGGGTCTTAGTATTATATGTTGTTGTTGTTATCTAAAACTTGTATGCAGGTCAACATGCCACCAAGATTTCTTCGCGGTCGAGGCAAAGCACCAGTCGCGGGTCAACGATCATGAAGCCGGGCCTTCGCACCGGCGTACCCCATCCATCACCATGAGCACTAGCCCACAAGAGCCGTGGAGGCTCTATGTTGAACCCGGGAGACGGTCAGTTTCCCTCAGCTCTTCACCTTCTTACCAGCACTCCTTTGGGCCCCAATCGGAAAACGAGCCCAACGAACAACCACCCTCTTTCATACCGTTACAGAGATCCAACTCGCACCATTCCTTTGGTGACCCAACCCCAGTTTTCCAAAGCCGATTCAACCCGGCCAACATTTTTCCAGAACCCGGGGGTTTTAACCCACTCGGACCGGAAGACCACTTCTCTGGGGATAATGACATGGACGAGGATACTGATCCAATGGAGCCTGCTACAGGAACGCCGAACCACCCCATCGAAATCTCGGATGGGTCATCTTTCCACGGATCACCATACCGCGGTCCGGATAGTTATCAAGAGAGGTTCAAGCAGTGGGACTGGTACTTTACACCTTCTGAGCACTCGTCCCCGTATCAGCAACAGCAACAGCAAGATCCTTCGGAGGATCAACGATTTGTGGCAGTCACTCCGCCACCACCACCACCAGTGGAACAGCAGCCACCTCCGGAGCCACCGAGGCGGAGGAGGTCAAACGCACGGATGTCCGTGCGAGGGGGTGTCCGCATCAGCACACCCCCAGTCATCAAGTGGCAGCCATTATCCGCCACTTCAGGAGGAAGAGGAAGAACCACAAATGGGGGGTCCATCAAACCCCATACCAGAGGTCAACTCAGTGCCTGTGCCACCTCCGCCGGGTTTTGACAACCCAATTCCTGCATACGCTGGTTCATCAGCGTATAACCCCTTTGAGTAGCCAGCGCATACTCATTACGACTTCGGCTATGTGGAGGTCGATCCATATCAAGTAGCTCGGGACTACAACGCTCTTCACCCTGAAGGGCCATATGGAGGACCATGGACCACTGGTTACCCGACTTATGGGTACCAGCATCCACCACCTCCACCTATGTACCAGCCGCCACAGCCACAGCTGATTCCGCCAGAACGTCAGCAGGAGGTTCTTGATAGGTTGAACCAGGTCGAACAAGAAGTTCGAGAAGACCGCAGAGAGCGGCAAGGCTTCTTCAAGGGTCTGTCAGACTTGCTAAAGGGGAAGTCCAAGAGGAGGGGTCACTGAGGACCTTGTAGCTTGTTGCTTAGTTGTAATCAGTCCCTGCGTGGGCTTGTTGTTTCTGTATTCAGCTCCTGCGCGAGCTTGTCTTTTGTATTCTGCCCCTGCGTGGGCATGTCTTTCAGTTAACCCCTGCGTGGGTTTGTTTGTTGTTTGTTAGAGTGTTTTTCGCCCCTGCGTGGGCATGTTATTTATAGAAGTCCCATTTAGGGCAAGTACTGTATTGTTGAATCTTTATTTAGTGACATGTTGCATTTAAATTTTCATGATTATTGCTATAAATAAGTATATGAATAAACTTAAAATAAAAAGGTAAAAATGAAAATGACATTTCTTAAAATAAAGAAGACCTACCATTAATATAAAATGGCAAAATCTAAAAGGGGACAAGACCTAGCCACATGTCATTTTAAGACAAGGCCAAGATGGTATCTCCATAATTAGATTCAGGTCCATAATTAACGTCTCAACTTAGGATTGATCTGCGTCATAAAGAGAATCTAAGGGGTAAGACCTAGCCACGTGTCGTTGCAGACATGGCCAAAATGGTAGAACCTGTCTAGAAGATTCCAAATTCTGTTAACATCTGTAAGTATGTTAACATACTGGGCAAATTGTGACACAGTAAAAGTCACATAAGCCATCATTGAAAATTGGGTTAATTTAAAATTCCCTGTAAGTAAATGTCCATTCCTTGAGAACGAAGTGCCTACGGGTAATAATTAATATCCTAGGGACTAAGAGACAGTTTGAGTCTGCAACTCACTGTCTAGAATAGGGTAATGAACTATGATTCAGACCCTAATACCTTGATTCTGTAAGAATCCGGGTTATAAACTAACACTGTCCTTGTGACTAAGTTATATGTTAATTCTTAACTATAATATAGGGTTATATACAGATCCTGAATTAATATTTGATTAATAAATTAACCTGCAATGGCTATTTAAAACCATGGTTAATAGAATACTGTATTACCTGTTAAATAAAACCTTGCCCATTATTATTATATGTAGCATTTGAAGCTACATGGCGGGGTCGGATGAAGTGAATAGTCGTCCGGTGGAAAACCACGATAATGCAAAGATACAGTTAACTGGTGCGGAGTTGAAAGCACTGGTAGATGATGCGGTTACAAAAGCATTAGAAAGACAGTACAGTGAGTACAGTGGGACCCACAGTAGAACCCTGTCTACACCGCATAATAAGTCTAAGACTCATTCTGAGGCTCACAGCAAGCCACCTTCTGTCCAACCCAAGTCTAAAAAGGAGGAATCCAAGAAGGAGGATGATAGACACTATTCGAATGAAAATGATAACCATTCCAAGAAGATTGTGCTTTATGATGCCCCACATGCCAAGGGTTGCACGTATAAATACTTTGTGTCTTGTAAACCCCGGGATTTCACTGGGGAGAAGGGGGTAGTGGACTGTATGACTTGGCTTGATGAAATGGAGACAGTAGTGGATATAAGTGGCTGTGCTGAAAGGGATATTGTGAAGTTTGTGACACAATCTTTTAAAGGTGATGCGCTTCAATGGTGGAAGTCGCTGATTCAGGCCACCGGAAAGATACCGCTGTACAACATGTCTTGGGAACAATTTGTTGCCCTAATCAAGGAGAATTACTGTCCTCAGCACGAGGTCGAAGGAATAGAGTCTGATTTTCTGTCTCTGGTAATGAAGAACCTGGACTGCCAGGCTTACCTCACAACCTTCAATACCTTGTCAAGGCTAGTTCCCTACCTTGTAACACCTGAACCAAAAAGGATAGCCCGTTTCATTGGGGGTCTGGCCCCAGAAATTAAAGCAAGCGTCAAGGCCTCTCGGCCCACTACTTTTCGATCAGTTGCTGACATATCTCTGTCCCTTACAAAAGACGCAGTTAGACAGAGATCACTGAGAGCCGCAGATGCCGAGAAACGAAAACGCGAAGATGATGGTTCGCGACGCTCAGATAAGAAGCGTAAAGGCAATGACGACCACAAGAAAGGGTCGGGATCCAAGTTGGGAGATCAACAGTCGAGTGAAAAGCCTAGGTGCAAAGTTTGTAAGAAGCACCATTTCGGGAAATGCAGGCAGGAGTCTAGGTCCCAATCTCAGCAGAAACTATGTGGGATTTGCAAGTCCCCGGATCATAAGGCATTAGACTGCAAGAAGCTTAAGGATGCCACCTGCTACAATTGTAATGAGAAGGGACATATTAGACCCAACTGCTCGAAGCTTGCCAAGAAAATGGAGGAGGGAAAGAAGACTAATGCAAGAGTCTTCCGCATGGATGCAAAGGAAGCTATTCAAGATGATAATGTCATAACAAGTACTTTTCTCATTAATGATGTCTACGCAAGGGTATTATTTGACTCTGGGGCGGATAGGTCCTTTGTAGATAATAAGTTCTGTGAACTGTTGAAATTACCTGTTAAAGTTTTAAGTATGAAATATGAAGTGGAATTAGCTGACGGATCGATAGAAACAGTTTCGACTGTATTAGATGGATGTGTCCTATCCATTAGGAACCACTCTTTTCCTTTGTCCTTGTTACCTTTTAAGCTAGCAGGCTTTGATGTAGTAATAGGAATGGATTGGTTATCGCGTAACCAAGCCCAGATAGTGTGCAACAAGAAGCAAGTAGTAATCAAGACCCCATCTGGTGAGCCGCTCACTATTCAGGGAGATACTCAACACGGAATGCCAGAGCGTGTGGCCATGCTTAAGGCGTCCGGATGCACGAGTAGGGGTTGTGTCATTTATATGGCAAGAGTAACCATTGACGAGAAGAAGCCCGGGATCGAAGGCATACCGGTCATTTCTGATTATCCCGAGGTCTTTCCGGAGGAACTACCTGTTTTGCCACCAGATAGGCAGGTGGAATTTAGGATTGACATCATCCCCGGAGCTGCACCAGTAGCCAGAGCACCATATAGATTAGCACCAACGGAGATGAAGGAATTAAGGACACAGCTAGATGATTTACTAGCTAAAGGTTTTATTAGACCTAGTTCATCTCCATGGGGAGTGCCAATCCTGTTTGTTAAAAAGAAGGATGGATCAATGCGGCTATGCATTGATTACCGTGAGCTAAACAATGTTACTATCAAGAACAGATATCCTTTGCCTAGAATCGATGATCTATTCGACCAGCTACAGGGAGCGAGTTACTTTTCTAAGATAGATCTCAGGTCAGGCTATCATCAATTGAAAGTTAAGGAGGAGGATGTACATAAGACCGCGTTTAGGACTCGTTATGGTCACTACGAGTTCCTAGTGATGCCTTTTGGGCTCACCAACGCACCTGCCGCATTCATGGATCTCATGAATCGCATATGCAAACCTTATCTGGATAAATTTGTCATCGTCTTCATTGACGACATCCTCATCTATTCAAAGAACCAAGCTGACCATGAGAGGCATTTTCGGTGCATTCTTAAGCTGCTCCATCAAGAGAAACTCTATGCCAAATTTTCAAAGTGTGAGTTTTGGCTTCGCGAAGTCCAGTTCCTTGGACACGTTGTGAGTGAACGTGGAATTCAAGTGGATCCCGCAAAAATAGAAGCTATCATGAACTGGCAAGAGCCAAAGACACCTTCAGAGATTCGTAGCTTCCTAGGTTTGGCTGGATACTATAGGCGTTTTATTGAGAACTTCTCAAGGATTGCTGCACCCTTAACGTCGTTAACACGTAAGAACATTAAGTTTAATTGGGGGCCTTAGCAGCAAGAATCTTTTGATATCATGAAGCAAAAGTTAAGTAACGCACCAGTGCTGACTCTACCTGAAGGCATTGAAGAATTTGTGGTGTATTGTGATGCATCACACACCGGAATGGGTTGTGTGTTAATGCAAAAGGGCAAGGTCATAGCCTACGCTTCACGTCAATTAAAGGTGCACGAAAAGAATTACACCACCCACGACTTGGAGTTGGGTGCCCTTGTATTTGCACTTAAGCTTTGGAGGCATTATTTGTATGGGACGAAGTGTGTGATCTATTCCGACCACAAGAGCCTTCAACACCTGTTCAATCAGAAGGATTTGAACATGAGGCAGCGACGATGGATGGAAACCTTGAACGATTATGATTGTGAAATAAGGTACCATCCAGGCAAGGCCAATGTAGTCGCAGATGCTTTAAGCAGGAAGGAGAGAGTGAAGCCGATAAGGATCAATGCCAAGAGCATTGAAATTAAGAGCAGTTTGAATGAAAGGTTGTTAGCTGCACAAAAGGAAGCTGTGTTGGAAGCTAACTATTCTGAAGAGAAATTAGGAGTAACTGAAGAACAAGTGTCCTACGACAAAGACGGAATGTTGAGATTAAATGGACGAATATGGGTTCCTGTATATGGAGGACTTCGTGATGTTATCCTCAAGGAAGCCCACAGTTCCAAGTATTTCGTCCATCCTGGGGCTGATAAGATGTACCAGGATTTAAAGGCGAATTATTGGTGGATAGGCTTGAAAAAGTCTATAGCTGCTTATGTAGCTAAATGCTTGACGTGTGCTAAAGTCAAAGCTGAACATCAGAAGCCGTCAGGTTTACTGCAACAGCCTGAAATTCCCACTTGGAAATGGGAAATGGTGACGATGGACTTCATCACCAAATTGCCTAAGACGCCGAAGGGAAATGATACTATATGGGTCATAGTTGATAGACTGACTAAGTCAGCACACTTCCTACCCATTAGAGAGACCTTCAGCTCTGACATGCTAGCCCAATTGTACGTAGATAAGATTGTGGCCTTGCATGGCGTACCAGTATCTATTATCTCAGATCGGGATACTAGATACACATCTCATTTCTGGAAGAGTTTCCAACAGTCTCTGGGCACTCAATTGAACTTCAGTACGACTTACCATCCTCAGACGGACGGGCAGAGTGAGCGTACCATTCAGACGTTGGAAGACATGCTGCGTGCATGTGTAATTGATCTAGGAGGAAGTTGGGACAGGCATTTACCATTGGTTGAGTTCTCCTACAATAATAGCTACCATACTAGTATTAAGGCTGCGCCTTTTGAGGCACTATATGGTAGAAAGTGCAGAACGCCCATTTGCTGGGCAGAAGTGGGAGATACGCAATTATCAGGTCCTGACTTAGTCTTCGAGACAACGGACAAGATTGTCCAAATTCGCGACCGCCTGAAAGCTGCTCGAGATAGGCAGAAGAGCTATGCGGATGAAAGGCGAAAGCCTCTCAAGTTTGAGGTTGGCGATAAGGTTTTGCTCAAAGTATCACCTTGGAAGGGGGTGATGCGATTTGGCAAGAAAGGTAAGTTAAGCCCAAGGTATATAGGACCATTCGAGATCATCAAATGTGTAGGATCAGTGGCTTATAAGTTAAACTTACCTGAGGAGCTCGATGGTATTCATAATGTATTCCACGTCTGCAATCTGAAGAAATGTCTAGCTGACGAGTCACTAGTCATACCACACACGGATGTGCATATAGACGAGAGCTTAAAATTTGTGGAAAAACCTGTGTCGATTGAAGATCGACAGGTGAAAAAGCTTAGAAGAAAGCTTGTACCTATTGTCAAGGTAAAGTGGGACGCCCGCAGAGGTCCTGAATATACATGGGAGTTAGAGTCCAAAATGCAGGAAAAATACCCTCATTTGTTTCCTTAAATCTCGAGGTCGAGATTTCTTTTAAGGGGGTGAGGATGTAACACCTCTTAAATTCCTGTCCAATAAAATAAAGACACGTGTCATGAGGGACAAACGTGTCAGGGAAACCGGATTAAATATAAAGATGTACGGTAGGATTTTAAATGCAAGGGCGTCATGTTATTTCAAAATACCTCTGAACGACCCAAGGGCGACATGTTATTAAAATACCTCTGAGCGACCCAAATTTATAAATCCCAAGATCCTTAAATCGTTTGATAAGCATCTTATATATATATATATATGTATTAACCGGTCGTTTCTAAAGTTCCATCTTTTATATGGAATTTGGATTATTGGGAGTGTTGCTACTAAAATGCTAAATAAGATTCTTGTGTAAAAGAAATTAATAGTAGTTAACTATCATGACCAACTCTTGTGAGAATCCAAGACTTAGAAATATCCGTCACTTTAAAAGACTACAAGATGCCAAGGTTGTAAAAACATGTAAGGGACATACAAGCATGCAATGGCTAAGCCACTAGGTCCCACAACTGAGAAAGTTAGCTTGTAATTCGGAATCCACGAGGTTGCATGGCCAAGACTTAGAAGTTTTAAATTTTTGTCCTCTGACCATCGGTTACGGACCGCAAGGCCCCTGGCTTACGGTCCGTAAGGAGGGTACCTGGGCATTTTCAGCGAGGGTCGGTTACGGACCGTAGCCATTTCAGCATACGGTCCGCAAGAGATGCTTACGGACCGCAAGGCCTTACGCTTACGGTCCGTAAGGCTGTCGCTGGCAGCAGATTTTGGACAGCTGCCTGTTCAGCCTGTTACACCGACTTAAATGAATGGTTTTTAAAACCAGGGACTTGCTAGGCAGTTTATAGCATCATAGAGACACCTGGGATTATCTTGTAACCACTCTAGACTATCTTGGCATCATCTTGGACCTCAAGGTTCACTATAAAAGGGCTTGAAGTTGTAAACACTTTACATGCTCATTTGAAACATTGGTTCAAGACTTCTCTGGAGCTTCCCTGGACAGCAACCAACTTTCATTAGGTCCCTAATCCTTCTTAGGACTCTTGTAAGTACCCTTAACCTCCCTTAATCCTTTCTAGCTTAGTTAATTAACTAAAAGTCAAACCGTCGTAATTAAGGTTTGACTTCGTGATTAATTAAAATGTGCTCTGTCAAATCACGAATTAAAAGTACCTTTAAGTAGGTAATTATGTGGGTAACAAACCCTCAAAAGGGTATTTCCAGAATCCCACTCTAACTATGCTAATTGTCGAGTCAAAGCTTATTATAAAAAGTCAACAGAAAGGTTATTTGCGAATTAATGCATAATTAGCAATGTAGGTTACATGCAACCTGTTTGATCATTAAAATAACTTGGTAATTAATGTAAGAACATGTTCCAACATGTTCAACTCGACAATTTTCAGTTTAGGCTCGGTTTGGAATCGAAAGTCGCAAAGTTTGACTTCTGCTTTGACTTTCAGTTCTGACCCGTTTAAGCCAAGATTAGGATTGCCTTAGAGCTTCTTTTGAACCTATTTACATGTTAGTATAACTCTCTGAGATTATACAACTTGGTTCATTAGATATCCTATTCACATGCATGTTTCCGTTAATCGCTTATATGTTGACCATTATGCCCATTTGACCTTAAAACGTGATTTTTGATAATGTAAAAGGGTAGGCACCTTAGCTACTGATTTATAAACTTGCACCCAAAATTTGAAGTCAGTTTGAGGTCTAGACTTAGAGTTATGCTCAATAGCGTAATTAAGAGCTTCCTTACTAATTAAATGGCGTAAATTACGTATAGCCTATCAAAACCCAAATTTTTATACAAAACTTGTTACCCACTGTTATAAAATAATATTTTGGGATTTTTGGTGATTTTTATTTATTTTTAGGCTGAGCATAACTTAGAGTTCTAAGGTTTATTCGGTTTATGCCGGTTTTGCCCTTTTTAGCCATAAAATGAGTTTTACAAATCCTTTTGACCTCAAACCAATTTCTACTGATTTATTATGATAAATAAATTATTTTGAGCCTTCTGGAATATCAAAAATATTAGCTTTTTATAGAAAACCCGGAAATGGCTCCAAATCGCCTTTTTAGGCATTTTTAACACATAAGTGTGCACTAGAACCTTATTAAGCTTAAGGGATTGAACCTACTGATGTAACTAGTGAAATTTTATATTTTAAACAGTAGGCAAATGTTTTGAACTCAGAATTCCAGAATTGACCTTTTAGGCACATGTGAAATTACCAAAATGCCCCTACGGTGCATAGTAAGGTTAAAGATAATAAATTTCACATAAATTTGATACCCTACTGTTATAACTTAGTAAATTAAGTATATTTACTAGTTTAATCAGACCTGTAACTCAGGTCATCATTTTAACCCTTTTACACCTTATAAAATGGCCAAAACGCCCTTATGAGGCATAGTCTTGGTTTAAAATCATTTGGGGCATAATGGAAGGTATCATTCTGATATCACAACATATTTTAAGCATATTGACTTCAGAAACTTGTATTTGACTCTTATGGTTACTCGTTACGCATTATACGCGTTCGGATCGGCTTATGTGACTAGTTTGGCCATATTAGCCGGAACGGGTCAAACCATATCTGTTTGGTCTCAAAATCCAGAATGTGAATATGTTACCCATATAAAACAAGTGTGCAAGCTTGTTGGGACAAAACCACATTCTAAAACGGTCTTCGCCTTATTGTGCGTTTAAAACCGTAATCTTTTTATAAAACTAACCGGTCTAAGCTTAAGACCCGTTAGGATTCTAATAGGTTATTAAAACCTTAATTTCCAGATCTAGGAGCCCAGTGAAAGCTACGTGCACTCGTTATATTTGGTTTATACTTTGCTCAGGTAAATACGTTTAACTTATTTTCCCTATACGGGCTTGGGGTACGATATATAAAATACCGCTTGGTCGGGGAATTGACCTTAACCGGTCTTGGTTATTGTTAGGGCTGGATTTTTATTATAGGTGATCCTTATACGTGATCCTAACCAGTGATCCTTGTTTCTTTGGCAGACAGTGATCCTCAGCAGGACTTCAGGATCAGGATCATGGGACATTATAGTGATCCTCATACTAACGGCCACCTCCGCTTAATACAACATTGTTTTGCAGGAACATCTAGCAGGATACGCTCTAGGCATCATGATCAAGGGACGCGTCTTCACAATTATGGCAAGAGCTTAATTGAAGATAGACGTTGCACAGGATATGGAAACTTGGCTTGATTTATGGGCGGCTATTTAGGCTAGATTGTATCTCATTTCTAAAGGGGTAATGAGCTGAATATTAGTTTAGCTACCTAAAATAGGTCACCTACACACGTATAAATACCACTCTTCCTCATTCGGAAGAACACACACGATATACAACGCAACTCTCACACACTTAGACATTCGAAACAATAGTGATCCTTGTACTCAGCTCATTATCATCCGAAGTTGTAATCATTTTGTTCTTATATTGAAGTTTGGTGATCGGTAGTTGCCATCACCCGAGGTTTTTTATGCCGGAGATCGTATATTGATCAAGGGCTTTTTCCTCGTATAAATCGTTGTGTCTTTGCATCTTTATCACAGAAGTGATCCTTTACTTTCACAATTAACCAAGCATCATACCCCGTTTACATAAAGTTTGGTTACATTATCCTTGTGTGATTTTTTACCAAAACAGTTTGGCGCCCACCGTGGGGCAATTGGTGCTTCATTCATAAGAAAATCTTTTGTTCGAAATCATTTCAAAGAGTTACATGGCTTCATCATTGAAGAACACGTCCACGGCGATGTCTGCAGTCACCTCATCACAAACCACTTTGCCTCCTCCACCGGCGGGATCTCAGAAAAATACTGAGAAGAGATCAACTCCCACTTTCTCTAAACCTCTATCTTCTTCTGCTATGAATTCTTCTATTCCCAGTACTAGTGATGTGTTTGCTTTAATTTTGCAGATGAAGGATCGTATGCAGCGGCAGGATGAAACTAATGAAAGGATCCTCAGGGAAATTGGAGATCTCAAAAGACAGAAGAAAACGGCAGAGGATCATTCTCCACTGATGCCCAAATCCTTGAGCTTCGATACTCCAATGATCACTTCCCAGCCATCAGGGATCCCGGACGTGCAAATCATAGGGGAGTCAAGAGGATCACATCTCAAGCCGGCAGCAATGACTCAGACATCAGGCTCACATTTTCAGCCAGTAGGATCCTATCCTCAGTACATGGGATCCTTCATGAATTCAGGAGCGTATCCGGGGGCACAGCAGTTTCAAGGATCCTACTTTGTTCCAGGATCATCCCAGGTTCAAGGATCCTCCTTTGTTCCAGGATCATCCCAGACACCAGGATCCTTCCAGATGCCAGGATCCCTAAAAAGTTTGCAAACAGGAAGTCTAGATGTCCATCAAGGGGACTTCATTCCAATGCAGACCATTGCTTCCACTGGTCCCTCCGTTGTTCCAGAATCCCAGCAATATGGATTCCCTAACTTGAACCCAATGGGAGGTAACACTTTAAAAAATTATCCTACCACTAACCATGGATTCATGCAGGATACAGGTACCAATCATGCTATGGCCAGGGAGTTGCAGAAGCTAAAAGAAATGATCTCAAGTGTTCCAGGGATAGTCAAACCTATCCCATAGATTGCAGATGGAAGCCACAAGGTATCTCGCTTTGCACCACCAATTTGTGATGCAGAGGTACCCAAAAGATTCCATGTCCCTACCATGAAGCTGTATGATGGCACAACGGATCCAGAGGAGCATATAGCACAATACAGGGAGAGGATGGAAATCAATCCTATCCCAGAAAAGTTGAAGGAAGCATGCCTATGTAAAGGATTTGGATCCACTCTTACTGGATCAGCTCTTAAGTGGCTGCTAAGTCTTCCCCTTACTCTATTACTTCATTTGCCAATTTAGTTAATTTATTCAATAACCAATTCTCTTGTAGTAGAAAATTTGAAAAATTAACTAGTGATTTGTACAGGATAACTCAAAATCATAATGAATCATTAAGGGATTATATAACTAAATTTAGCAAAGAATCCTTGGACATTCCCAACTTGGATATGGCTACGGCTGTTGAAGCCTTCAAAATGGGACTGCTTAAGGATTCATTATTCTATGATGATCTTGTTATGACACCATGCAGGAATCTAGATGAAGTAAGAACTCGAGCACTCAGGTTCATCCGGCTGGAGGATGACAAGAGGATCCAGGAGAGACAAGTAGGATCCTCAAAACAGGAGAAGCAAGGATCCTCCTTCAAGAACAACAAATTCAAATCCTACCATAGAAATGAGAACAAGAATGTGCATGCTGTTGACCAAGAAGAGGATGATGAAGATTATCCTCCAATCTCAGAATATTGTTTCTCCGTTGATAATCATGAACTGATCCTTGCAATGCAGAATCTAGGTGAAAAAGCTAGATGGCCCAGGAAGAATGATAAACCATCCGGGACTAAAGACAAGTCAAAATGGTGTGCATACCATGAGGATTTCGGGCATCTAACTGAAGATTGCATAGCCTTAAGAAAAGAAATTGGATACCTGCTAAGCAAGGGGCATTTAAAAGAATTATTGGGGAGAAAAAAGCAAAGGACCCAGGATCCTGAAAGGATCCCCGAAAAAGCTCCAGCACCTCCGGCAAATGCACAAGTGATCAACTTTATATCCGGAGGATCAGACATCTGTGGTACATCCTTCTCGGCGGCCAAAAGACATGCAAAAGAATCAAAAATGGATAATGGAGAAAGGCCTATTAGAACATCAAGTGTCTCAGAAGGGAAGATGATAACATTTGATGAGGATGATCGCATCAACATTCAGGATCCTCACCATGATAGTTTAGTTATCACTCTCTTTATCTCTAACCATTTTGTCCGCAGGATCCTTATTGATGGAGGGAGCTCAGTGAACATTATCCAGCTTGATGTCCTGAAGAAGATGGGAATCCCAGAATCGGACATCACACCAAGATCCTCCGTGCTTGTAGGATTCAGTGGGGAAACGAAGAAAACTCTGGGGGACATCAAACTCCCAATCTACGTGGAAGGATTACATAATTATCAGAAATTTTGTGTTATTGACTGTTTATCTTGTTGCAACGTTATCCTTGGCAGGCCTTGGATACATGATATGAAAGCAGTCCCATCTACCTACCATCAATGTGTGAAGCTCCCTAGCCCATGGGGAATAATCAAGATCGACAGTGATCAGCAGGAGGCTAAGGATTGTTATACCTCATCTATGAAGCCAACCTCGAAGCCAAGGGAGCAATAGCAATTACAGTATCCTCCGTGGAACGTCTTGGAGGCAAGGGAACAGGATGTGGACGAAATCCTTTTGGATCCTAGTGATCCTGAGTCAAAGATCTATATCGGGTCAGGGATCCTTGGCAAGATGAAAGAAGACTTATTATCCTTCCTCAGAAGACGAAAATCCACCTTTGCTTGGAAACATGAAGACATGACAGGTATATCTAAGGATATTATTACTCACAAACTTGGCATTGACAGGTCTATCAAACCAATCCATCAAAAAAGGAGGAAGTTTGCACCAGAAAGAAATGCCATTATCCAAGAAGAAGTAGAGAGACTACTTCGAGCAGGTATGATCAGAGAGGTAAAATATCCAAAATGGTTAGCCAATGTGGTTGTTGTCCAAAAGAAAAATGGAAAGTGGAGGGTATGTGTCGATTTCACTGATTTGAATAAGGCATGTCCCAAGGATCCTTTCCCATTACCCCACATTGACTCCATGGTGGATGCAACGGCGGGGCATGAACTGTTAACCTTCATGGATGCATCATCTGGATTCCAACAAATTCAGATGGAACCATCTGACCAAGAGGATACAGCCTTTATGACCCCAACCGGTTTATATTGTTATATTGCCATGCCTTTTGGACTAAGAAATGCAGGTGCAACATATCAAAGGCTGGTGAATATGATGTTCAAAGATCAAATTGGAAAAACTATGGAGGTGTACATAGATGACATGGTGGTCAAATCAAAGAAAGCTGAGGATCACCTAAGGGATTTGGAAGAAGCATTCGATATCCTTGATAGTTACAACATGAAACTTAATCCTTCGAAATGCCATTTTGGTGTTAAGGCAGGAAAGTTCTTAGGATACATGGTAACCCAGAGGGGCATTGAAGCAAGCCCAGAACAAATCAAAGCATTAGTAAATATCAAATCTCCTGCCAATGCCAAGGATGTTCAAAGACTGACAGGCAGGATAGCAGCTTTGAACAGGTTCATATCGAAATCCTCAGAAAAATGCAAAGAATTCTACGATATCCTAAGGAAGAATAAGAAGTTTGAATGGACTGAGAAGCATGAGAACGCTTTACAAGCCCTTAAAGAATATATGTCCTCAGCACCAGCATTAGCAAAACCGGAAAAAGGAGATGTGTTATCCTTATACCTGGCGGTATCCTCAACCGCTGTAAGTGCTGTCCTTGTCAAGGATCATGAAGGTACACAATATCCTATCTACTATGTAAGTAAAAGTCTACTTGATGCCGAATCCAGGTACTCACACCTCGAAAAACTTATTCTTGCATTAATCATGGCATCCACTAAGTTAAGGCATTATTTTGAAACCCATACTATTGTTGCTAAAACTAATTTTCCAATTAAGAATGTCCTCAGGAAACCGGAGATGTCAGGGAGAATGGCTAAGTGGGCAGTGAAGCTTAGTGCCCATGATATAAGATATGAACCAAGAACAGCCATTAAATCACAAGCCTTAGCCGACTTTGTGGCTGATTTCAGTAGTGATCTACAAAAAGAAGCAGAATTGGAGGTCCAGCAGCTGGATGAAACCAAGGATCCTTGGATATTACACACTGACGGATCCTCAAATGTCAAGGGCACAGGGCTCGGGATCCTACTAAAATCGCCACAGGGGGACATAATACCCCACTCCATAGCCTGTGAGTTCCAAGCAACTAACAATGAGGCTGAGTATGAAGCCTTGATTACTGGCTTGCAAATTGCTAAGGATATGGGGGTAAAATATCTTAAAGTATATGTAGACTCATTATTGATCACCAATCACTTTAACGGATCCTATGCTGTTAAAGGTGAAAAACTAACCAAATATTTAGAGATAGTCAAAAAATTGGCACTCTCTTTTGTTTCTTTCAGCTTAACACAGGTACCAAGGGAGGATAACACGGAAGCTGATGCATTGGCCAACTTAGGATCATCCTTGAAAATTCCAGAAGACATAAGTATCCCTATCATCCATATCCTGGCTCCTGCTATTGAAAGTCAAGTGGCCATGGAAATAGAAGAGGATACTGCAGTAATCCCTAGTGAAGAAGCTCAATCTTATTGAGGATCATGGGTCTCACCAATCATGAAATACTTGCAAAACGGAAAGATTCCAATGGGAGAAAATCCTAGAGCTTTCAGGATCAAGTGTTGAGAGACTTCCATGAAGGAGATTGTGGAAACCACACTGGGGGCAGGGCATTATTCTCAAGGATCCTTAGAACAGGATACTACTGGCCAACCATGAAAAGGGATGCTGTAGAGTATGCTAAGAAGTGTGATCCTTGCCAAAGACATAGCAATATCCTCCATCAGCCAGCTGAATTTTTACACCCAATACCATCCTCTTGGCCATTCATGAGATGGGGGATGGATATAGTTGGCAAGCTCCCTAAAGCACCTGGTGGAAAAGTATTTATGCTTGCTATGACTGACTACTTCTCTAAATGGATAGAAGCTGAAGCTTTTGCTCAAGTCAGAGAAAAAGAAGTTATATCCTTTATCAAAAGAAACATTATAACTAGATTTGGCATTCCCTCTGAAATTGTATGTGATAATGGTTCCCAATTCATTGGAACCAGAACTACTAACTTTTGTGACAGTTGGGGAATCAAGATGATCACATCAACACCAGTTCACCCACAAGCCAATGGTCAAGCAGAATCATCCAACAAGATCATCATCAACAATCTGAAGAAGAAGCTAGAATCCAAGAAGGGGAAATGGGCAGAGGAGTTACCTTATGTGTTGTGGGCTGATAGGACAACTCCCAAGAATGCCACTGGTCAAACACCTTTCTCTTTAGTATTTGGGGCAGAAGCAGTGATCCCAACAGAAATGGTGATCCCAACTGCTAGAACAAGTGCTCGTGATCCTGAAGAAAATGCTACAATCCTAACTCAGGATTTGGATACTATTGAGGAAATCAGGGATCTAGCTAGGATAAGGATGGCAAGCTACCAACAAAGAATGGCTGGTGCCTACAACAAAAATGTCAGAATAAGGAAGTTCCAAGTCGGAGACATGGTGTTGAGAAAAGCATTTCAAAATACTATCAATCCTGCTGACGGGAAGTTAGCACCAAAATGGGAAGGTCCCTACTTGATTGAAGCTGAAGCAGGAAAGGGGGCATATAGGTTGCTAACCATGGAAGGAAACTTATTGCCAAGAGCCTGGAATGTTGTTCACTTAAAGAAATATTTCATGTGAACATGATCCTTCATGCATGTGATCCTTATATTGAAGAACCATCGAAGGATCCCGGTGATATCAGTGATCCCTACTCTGGTAATATGCTTATCCTAGAAACTATTGCATTTTCTTACTTTTTACCTAAGGATAAGGATCATGTATCCTTCATCCTCTACTCACGAAACATTTGAGTTATGATAAGTTCAGGTATCTTCAGCATATCGTCAAAGATCTTCAAAAGCACCGCAGATCCTTGGGTCCAACCCCAGTTATCCTTGGGATTATCCCCAGTTTCCGCCAGCAGCGCACGATGATCCTGATATAGTTCACGTCTTTGGGACCAGTACCCACTCCCGGGGCTGACAACCTCATCGTACTGGCTATATTTAGGATCCTCCGTATAATGGTAGACGTACCATACATCCGTTCCTAAGGTTTCTAACGTTTTCACGTTAGCTAAGGTTTTGACATTTTCATGTCACTAAGTTTGGATAGTCGCCAGTAAGGGCCATACTCCAGTTTACATACGATCCTTTGGGCTTGTCCCCAGTTATCCTATGGGCTTGTCCCCAGTGATCCTCCAGGATCATTCTCAGTTATCCTTTGGGCACGTCCCCAGCTACTAATTTATCTCTTACATTGGCTTAGTCCCAAGATATGTTCCATCTTTCAGGTTCTCGAAGTTAAACAAATAAGGGTCCTTAATCCTTATCATCCATTAAAGTTTTACTTGTGGTTATCCCGATTGAAGGTTAGGATCCTAACTTGGATCCTCAGGTATGATCCTTGACTATTTTGATTATACTCATTATCCTTACCGACCCTTATACTTTGACAACCAAACCTATGATCCTTGAACTAAAGTACTTTGAGAATTTTCAATATCAGGATATTTGATCTGGGATCATATCCTAAATTTGGATAACATATTTTCAACTCTTGCCACTTTAAACAAATATACTACAAAAACAACTGAGAAACAAGAAGATAAGGATAACAACACGAGATAAGCCAGAAAAAGTTAAGTTATATTATTAAACAAAAGGATCATTAACCCTTTCAAAAAGTTGTCAAAATTGCCAACCCACAT
Organism: Helianthus annuus; assembly: GCF_002127325.2. Classification (NCBI taxonomy): domain Eukaryota; kingdom Viridiplantae; phylum Streptophyta; class Magnoliopsida; order Asterales; family Asteraceae; genus Helianthus; species Helianthus annuus. Next base: position 45,007,918 of record NC_035438.2, read on the forward strand.
TTCTACCAGCAAAACGTGGCCCGTCCACATGGGTTGGCAAAGGGTGTCCATTGTCTATGCGGTCTTAGCATTTTGCAGGAAACTAAAAGCGGCAGGATCACAAAGGCTTCATCCCCCAAACAGAGGATCCCTCCACCTTTTGTAATCCTACCTATTGTTCAAAGGATCTGGGATCCTTAACCCTAAGAAACTATTGTTCAGAGATTACAGACCATAATTGTTCACAAACACCACTACCACAAAAAACCACTACCAATCCTAAAAAATTGGGCTCCGGCCTAGTCTCGAAATATCCATCATCGCCCAATCATGCAGCCTACACCTTCGCTGCTTCGTCACCACCAGCATCTCCACCTTGATCCTTCTCAGCATCACCACCTTCCAGCATGGGGATCTCCTCAGCCTCATCCTCGTCCTCCAGGTCCGCCAACCTTGCCTTCCAACCTTCAACGTCCCACGAGCTTTTGTCAAAGGTAGGATCCTGAGCCTCCTCAGCCATCTGAAGTTGTATCTTGTACATAGCAATTGCCGCGGAGACCTTGGCGTCTTGGGTGATCTCCTGCTTCTCATTATCCATATCGAGCAACCTCTGAGCAGCCTCATCCTTCATGGCCCGGAGTTCCTTCTCAAGATCTGCTATCTTGAGATCCTTAAGCACGCCCATTTGTTGAAGGTCGGCAATCTGGCTCTCTTGATCCTCAACATGGCCAAGATAGGTCTCGATCTCGGCAAGTTTCTGCAAAGAGGGAAACAAGGTAAGTCCAGAACCGGATGATCCTTAAAGAAACAGGAACAGGATATCCGAAACGGATAACCAACAGGGGCAGTGATCCTTACCTCATTCACATAGTCAAGGAATTGCTGACGGAGGAGGGGAAATCCTTGTAGATCTTCAGTAGTCTTCCTCTTCTTCCCCTTGCCTCGAATAGGTGCTTTGGGAGCTGATACTGAAGGACTGGCAGCAGGAGCCTTCTTCTTTGAAGATGTGACATTGGCAAGATCACTTATCCCAAATTTGGAGGCAGATTTAGCAGACCTGGCAGATTTTCCAGCACCTACAATTCAAAAACAAGATAAGTTCCCTTATTAAATTAAATGCTCTTACGTAAAACTTATTTTCTATAAGGATACTTACTTGACATAGTGGCAGATGCAGAGGATATCTCTTGAGAATCTTGGATAGTGACTTGAAAACTTCTGATTTCAGGATTAAGCTTTTTAAAAGCTAGGACTCTCTCTTTTGCAGCAGGGCTTAATTTCAGATGAGCAATGGATATAGCTGCACAAGAGATAGAAAAAGATGTTAGTGATCCTCATTATATGAGACAGGGCTGATAGTGATCCTTCGAGGATCCTTTATCCTACCATGAGTGGCCCATTCCTTGGGCAGATCCTTCCCATCTGGGATGGAATCTCTTCTCACAAAGAAGAAACGACGCTTCCAGTTTGTGTCATTTTTGGTAACTTTCAAAACAGGGTGATCCTCCCCGGCCTTCCGTTTCAACAAATACCGGTGAGAACCAAAGGTGGTGAGATCGTAAAACTCAGCTAACTCTGCCATCCCTAGATCAATCCCTTCCTGCTCGATGATCCTCTCAAAGGTATACAGAACCCTCCAGATCATCGGCATAGCTTGGATATATGAGATGCCGGTTAAGGAAAAGAAAGATTGGGTGAACAATGGAAAAGGATATGAATACCCTATGGTAAATGGAGTAGCAGGAAAAGCCACCCAGGTATCCGAAACAGAGTCACTCAGAGCGGTAGGTGTGAAGGACTTGAAAACAGCATTCGCCGGAAAGCAATGACGAATTCTGTCTATGTGAACATCAGTGAAGCAACACCTCTCCGTAGGAGAATCCTTGATAATCCCCTGGCTTTTTAAGGGACTATCCTTCTTGGAATCCTTGTGTGGAGAATTCCGGAGCAACATGTTTGTGACGAGACGGAAACAGAGTAGAAGCAGAAAACAGAGCAAAGAGATAAGAAAGAGAGAAAGAGAAGAATACCTGATCAATCTTCGGTGCAGAATATAAAGGGAGTGTATCTTGAATTTAAATGCAAAATGATCCTAACCCTATCTCCTATTTATAATCATGATTTGCAGGGATTGTCACATCCATGACGTAATGATCGCAACGGCTAGTCCATATGTAACGGCTAGTTATTCGGAGTGGCCCGTTGGAGATAAGATCGAAACAAAATATAACTCGTCTATTTACAATAAACTCCTTATATTTTGGGGGCAATTGTTAGGGCTGGATTTTTATTATAGGTGATCCTTATACGTGATCCTAACCAGTGATCCTTGTTTCTTTGGCAGACAGTGATCCTCAGCAGGACTTCAGGATCAGGATCATGGGACATTATAGTGATCCTCATACTAACGGCCACCTCCGCTTAATACAACATTGTTTTGCAGGAACATCTAGCAGGATACGCTCTAGGCATCATGATCAAGGGACGCGTCTTCACAATTATGGCAAGAGCTTAATTGAAGATAGACGTTGCACAGGATATGGAAACTTGGCTTGATTTATGGGCGGCTATTTAGGCTAGATTGTATCTCATTTCTAAAGGGGTAATGAGCTGAATATTAGTTTAGCTACCTAAAATAGGTCACCTACACACGTATAAATACCACTCTTCCTCATTCGGAAGAACACACACGATATACAACGCAACTCTCACACACTTAGACATTCGAAACAATAGTGATCCTTGTACTCAGCTCATTATCATCCGAAGTTGTAATCATTTTGTTCTTATATTGAAGTTTGGTGATCGGTAGTTGCCATCACCCGAGGTTTTTTATGCCGGAGATCATATATTGATCAAGGGCTTTTTCCTCGTATAAATCGTTGTGTCTTTGCATCTTTATCACAGAAGTGATCCTTTACTTTCACAATTAACCAAGCATCATACCCCGTTTACATAAAGTTTGGTTACATTATCCTTGTGTGATTTTTTACCAAAACAGTTATGTGCAGTCAAATTAACCCGTTTGAAAATGCTGTTTTGTTTGTTTAACGCCTTTGGTGGCTTAATGACCATGTCCCGGATATCTTTGGCATCATTCAAAGAATGGCCACGACCTTAGCACTCGGGTGTAGGCGTACACCCGAAGTGTTGTACAACATGTATAATCGTCGGTACGAGAGAAGTCTCGCGGCGGAATTATATTAAGTGGTGTGTCTATTAAACTTTAACCCGGCACGACCCGGGCTACTGAACGCAGAACAAACATGTAATTCTTTTACAAGATTATTAAGCAAATAATTATCCCAAGTTATAAAAAGTTTTATGCCACGAACATTTAAATCAATTTTAAACATTTTCAAAATGAGTCAGTTGAATTGTATTTACCAGTGTAAACTGACGTATTTTCCAAAAAGACTAAGTGCAGGTACTACGCGAAATAGGCTGGTCACTCCTTAAGCATCCATAGAAGTCTCACAAGCTTAGGATGCATGAAGTCTGTTGAAATGAAGTTTCCTGTTTATTTGATTCTGCCTGTGGATTCTATTTCGACATTTTGTGATACTCGAATATTACAATAAATTAAGTTGAAATGAATCTATCTTTGCTTCCGCTGTGCATTATAATTTGTGTTGTTTGACTATGATGATATCAACTACGTCACGTTAATCCCCCACCGGGCCCACCGGTGACACGTGGAAATTAGGGGTGTGACAGATTATGTGAACAAGTTCAGTCGAGAATCCTTGGATATCCCGCATCTTGATGTTGCAACAGCTATGCAAGCTTTTAAGATGGGGTTACAAAAGGATTCTCAGTTTTATTAGGATCTTGTAATGAATCCCTACAGGAATCTCGACGAAGCTCGTAACAGGGCTTTGAGATATATCCGTTTGGAAGATGACAAGAAGATGCAAGAGAGGATGAATTCTACCTCAACCTACGAATCAACCAACAGGAAATCAGAATCCTCATATAAGCCATATCGCTCCAAGCCATATGGCAGAAATGATAACAAGAGAGTGAATGCTGTTGAAGACGAGGATCCTGAAGAATATCCTGAATTATCTGAATATTGTTTTTCTGTTAATATACCTGAACTAATGTATACTATGCAGGGTTTGGGAGATAAAGCCAGGTGGCCTCTGAAGAATCAACAAAAAGCTGATTGGAAGGATAAATCCAAATGGTGTGCCTTCCATGAGGATTTCGGACATGTTACTGAGGATTGCATTGCCCTGAGGAAAGAAATAAGCTACCTACTAAGCAAAGGATATCTGAAGGACTTGCTAGGAAGAAAGAAAAATAAAGGGCAGGATCCCGAGAAGGATCCTGAACAAGCAGCATCACCCCCAGCAGATGCCAAGATAATTAACTTTATTTCAGGAGGATCCGACATTTGTGGGACTTCGTATTCGGCGGCTAAGAGACATGCAAAGGAAGCAAAGAGTGAAAGGGGAGACAAACCAGTCAGGATGACTACCCTCACAACTGATAAAGTGATCACTTTCGATAGTGATGACAGGGATACTGTCCAGGATCCTCACCATGATGCTTTGGTAATAACATTATATGTGCCTAACCATTTTGTACGCAGGATATTGGTTGATAATGGCAGCTCCGTCAATATAATCCAACTAGAGACTCTGAAGAGAATGAATGTATCTCCAATGGATATCACTTCAAAGTCCACCGTGCTTGTTGGGTTCAGTGGAGAGGCTAGGAACATAGTGGGAGAGATAAAGTTACCAGTATATGTTGAAGGAGTCAACTCGATACAATGTTTCTGTGTGATGGATTCTCTATCCTGCTATAACATCATACTGGGAAGACCATGGATTCACGATATGAAGGCTGTCCCATCAACATATCACCAATGCATCAAGATCCCTACCCCTTGGGGAGTTGTCAAAGTCGATAGTGATCAGCAGGAGGCGAAAGAATGTTACTCATCCTCGATGAAATCCTCGACCAAACCTAGTGCAGCATAACAATTAAAGATGCGGGCCCAGGATATCGCGGAGGATCCGGAGCAGGATATGAAGAAAGTTATCCTGGATCAGGATAATCCTGATATCTCGGTGCTCGTAGGAACCAATATCCCTCTGGATATTGAAGAGCAGCTAACTAACTTTTTGAAATGCAGGATGTCAACGTTTGCATGAAAGCATGAGGATATGACAGGTATATCCAAAGACATTATCACTCACAAGCTTGGAATTGACAGATCATTCAAGCCTGTTCAGCAAAAAAGAAGGAAATTTGCTCCAGAGCGGAATACTATTATCCAAGAGGAAGTTGAAAGACTGTTGAAGTCCAGGATGATCAGAGAAGTTAAATTTCCAAGATGGCTAGCAAACGTAGTCGTGGTACAGAAGAAAAATGGGAAATGGAGAGTCTGTGTAGACTACACGAACTTGAACAAGGCTTGTCCTAAAGACCCATTTCCTCTTCCTCACATTGATGCAATGGTGGATGCTACTGCCGGGCATGAAATGTTGACCTTCATGGATGCATCCTCAGGATTTCAGCAGATTCAAATGGAACCTTCTGACCAGGAGGATACTGCCTTCATGACACCAACAGGTATTTATTGTTATACGGCTATGCCTTTTGGTTTGAAAAATGCAGGTGCGACATACCAGAGATTGGTAAATATGATGTTTAAAGACAAGCTGGGGGACACCATGGAGGAAAGTTTCTAGGATATATGGTGACGAAAAGGGGGATAGAGGCAAGCCCGGAGCAGATTAAAGCTATCCTGGATATAAGATCACCCTCGAATATGAAGGATGTTCAACGATTAACAGGCCGAGTAGCAGCATTGAACAGATTTATTTCAAGATCCTCGGAAAAATGCAAGGAATTCTATGATATCCTCAAGAAGAATAAGAAGTTCGAATGGGGAGCAAAGCATGAAGCAGCCTTTCAGGATTTGAAGCGATATCTTTTGACTGCACCTCTATTGATGAAGCCTGAAAATGGTGAACCACTATCCCTATACCTCGCTGTATCAGGGAATGCTGTAAGTGTCGTTCTTATAAAAGACCATGAAGGTCAGCAATATCCTGTCTATTATATGAGTAAAAGTCTGTTAGATGCTGAAACTAGATATTCTCATTTAGAAAAATTGATATTAGCCCTAGTTATGGCATCGATGAAGCTTAGACATTACTTTGAAACACATAGGATTCATGTTAAAAGTAATTATCCTGTTAAAAATGTGCTTAGGAAACCAGAGATGTCCGGTAGGATGGCTAAGTGGTCAGTGAAGTTGAGTGCTTATGACTTAGTATATGAACCTAGGAATGCCATAAAGTCTCGGGCTTTAGCTGACTTTGTGGCTGATTTCAGTAGTGACATTCAGGATGAGGTAGACCTAGAAGTCCAACAATTAGGAGAATCTTCAGAATCCTGGACATTATATACTGATGGTGCACCTAATGTAAGAGGTGTAGGTTTAGGTATACTACTAAAATCGCCACAGGGGGACATAATACCCCAGGCTATTAGGTGTGAATTTCCTGCTACTAATAATGAGGCAGAATATGAAGCTTTGATTGTAGGATTAGAATTAGCTAAGAATATGAGTATCAAGAATTTGCAAGTATATGTTGACTCCTTGTTAATTACTAATCATTTTAATGGATCCTATGCAGTCAAGGGTGAGAAATTAATCGAATACCTCGGTATTCTCAAAAAAATTAGCAGGATATTTCGATATTTTTACATTTGAACAGGTACCAAGGGAGGATAAAGCTGAAGCAGATGCCTTAGCAAACCTGGGATCATCGATCAGGATACCAGACGGGACCACAATACCAATATTACATATCTTGTATCCTGCAACGAATCCTCAGGATAAAGAAGTAGCAGGTATTCAGGATCCTGGAGCGGAGTATCCTGAAAAGGATCCTAAATCCTGGACGGCTCCAATCATGAGATATCTCAAGGGAGGACATATCCCTAGAGATGAAAATCCTAAGGCATTTAGGATGAAGGTATAACGATTCACTATTATAAATAATGTTTTATACAAGAAATCTCTTGCAGGACCGTATTTGAGGTGCTTGGAGGGTCCTGAAGCCAAAGAAGTACTTCAGGATATATATGAAGGGGATTGTGGTAACCACACTGGGGGCAGGTCATTGTTCTCCAATGTATTAAGAACAGGATATTATTGGCCAACGATGAGGAAAGATGCTACGGAATATGCTCGAAGATGTGATGCATGTCAAAGACACAGTAACGTACTACATCAACCAGCTGAACCACTATATCCTGTAGCGTCCCCTTGGCCGTTCATGAAATGGGGGATGGATATAGTAGGGAAGTTACCAAAAGCTCCGGGAGGAAAAGTCTTTATGCTAGCAATGACAGATTATTTCTCTAAGTGGGTTGAAGCTGAAGCATTTGTCCAAGTTAGAGACCAAGAAGTAGTATCCTTCATAAAAAGGAATATCCTGACCAGGTTTGGGGTACCAGCTGAAATCATTTGTGATAATGGGTCCCAGTTTATAAGCAAGAGGACTACTGACTTTTGCAAGAGTTGGGGAATCAAAATGATCACGTCTACTCCGGTGCATCCTCAAGCGAATGGACAAGCAGAATCCTCAAACAAGATAATTGTCAATAACTTAAAGAAGAGACTTGGAGCCAAAAAAGGAAGATGGGCACAAGAATTACCCTTTGTTTTGTGGGCTGATAGGACAACGGTAAAGAATGCGACAGGCTAAACCCCATTTTCCTTGGTATTTGGAGCAGAAGCAATGATTCCAACGGAAATGGCGATACCTACTGCAAGATCTATCCTACAAGATCCTGAACAGAATCCTGAAGCCTTATGTCAAGAATTAGATACTGTGGATGGAACAAGGGACGCAGCAAAGCTAAGGATGGCAGCATATCAACAGAGGATATCCGGAGCGTACAACAAGAATATAAGGACTAGGAGGTTTCAAGTCGGAGATTGGGTGTTAAGAAAAGCTTTTCAGAATACCACGAATCCTTCTGATGTAAAATTGGCTCCAAAGTGGGAAGGACCCTATGAGATTGAATCCGAATCAGGAAAAGGAGCATACCGACTCAAGAATATGGAGGGGGATATGCTACCAAAATCCTGGAATGCTGTACATCTAAAGCTTTATTTCATGTGAGTTTGGAATTTAATTTCTAACTCAGGATGGTATGAATTCTATCTCTTTAATATGTTTAATATTATTTACTCTTTTGAACTGATTACTGACTTAAGCATCGGAGGGGTGTTAGCCAAGCTAACACCTACCTTAGTTTAAGGATGTTTTGCAGGATATGCTTCAGGATATACCTCCAGGATATACACTCGGGATAATTCGGAAGATTAGAGGATTGGCCCCCTCTCTCACGTTTAAGGGATCCTGATTCCTTCACAGGTTTAAAGGTATTCACCTTTCTCACGAATTGGGTTTAAACACCCCGCCTGGAGCGCAAGTTATCCAGGGATAGTTCAAGGTGGCGGGACCAGTTCATGTAAAAGTGGCTGGCAATTTCGTTACTGTTGGCTATACCCTGGATACTTAAGGTATATGAGGATTGATCACCCTCTCTCGCGAAAGGGTATTTTCATACTCTCTAAGGTTTAAAGGTTTTCACCTTTCTAAGTCTTGGAGTTTATACACTCCCGCCTGTAGCGCACGAAAACAAGAGTGTTTTCACACTCTTCTAAGGTATAAAGGTTTTCACCTTTCTAAGTTGCGGGGTTTCCACACCCTCGCCTGTAGCGCACGAAACGTGGGTAAAATCCCCAGTAAAACTCAAAGACTTAAAGATTTTCACCTTTTCAAGTCTTGAGGTTCTTATACTCCGGCTTAAATGCCTAGAAACTGGGTTTAGTCCCAATAAAATACAAATTTTTTGGATAATCCCAAAGTATATTTTCAAAAAACATAATCATTTACAAGTCTACATAAATTTTTGAAAAAAGATTGCTAAGTTTAAACAACTGATTGAAGAATTGCTAAAGGATCATATCCCGGTACAACATGCTGGTCCTGCACAGACAGGGGACATCCGTGATGGAACATGACGTATGCTGATACTATATCCGACTGGGGACATTTATGTTGGAGCAAGAAGGAAACCTATGCCAACATTATATCCTACTGGGGACATTGAGAATGATTCAAAGGTTTAAGAATGAAGATTATTGCCTAGGTGTTTCTGGTATGGATTCTTACTTTTCCTAAGTTTGAAGGCCTTATCTGAGTAAGTTAAGTTTTTATGAAAATTTGTATTTAACTAAGTTTTTGTCAAACATTCTGAACAAAGGTGACAAAGCAATTAAGTATCATACCAGTATCCTGATCAGGATATTCAGAACAAATTTTTCAAAATAACATATAACACGGAGATGAGGTCGAAAAGGTTAGTTTATTATTATTGGTTCAAAAAATTGTATTCTTGGTTTCATCTTAAAAAGAGACCCATTCGCCAAGAACACAATTAAGTTTTTAAAGCATATTTACATAAACAGTTGAATGCTTCATCCTGAAAACACAGGATCCCTCCACCTTCAACTGTCAAACTATTCTACTTGCAGGAAATGAAAATTGTTCTAAGTGCAGGACGACCAGATAATTTAGACCCTACAAAATACAGGTATCATTAAAGACAAACTAACCAGGATACAGGTTCAGTATATGTGTACGAGATACAGGATCTGGATACTTACCTTATTCGGGAAGGAGATCATGGGCTCGATGAATTCCATGAAGCCAAGGTCACCATAAGAGAAACCTTTGGCAGCAGCAGCACAGTGCTTAGAGCCGATGGCAACATATGGCTCCTTTTTCACCAAGACAGACTTAGAAAAGCTGTCAAGCTCATCTAGATCAAAAGTAGCAGGGTCCTTGATGGAATCTGCGTAAAAGGGAGTAATTCTAATTTCATTACATGATAGTATTCTGAAGTAACCAAACCTATGCAGGAATATTTAAAACAGATATCCTTACCAGACATTTGGAATGACTAAAAAAAAAATATATCCGTTGGAATCATGATATCCAACAGTTATATTTTTGGGGACAATTGTTATGGGTGAAATTCTGAACCCATATCCTGATTTTGTATCTTGATTTTTTATTAGTTGTATATGATCAGGATACCAGATCAGGATACCAGATCAGGATACCGTATCAGGATACCGGGCCAGGATATTGGTAATATCCTGAGGCAGTATCCTGACTATTACTAACGATTGGCTTGTAAAACGTTGGTTGCAAGGTACCAACGTTAAAAGACTTGATCTACCTGAAGATTCGCTCAAGGTGGTTGAAAAATGGACGTTGATGGTGGAAGAATGGGTCTTGTAACGGTCAGAAAGGCATATTCCGCGAGAATATCGGATGTTGGTCAATGTTATTGACATTGTAACGGTTATATGAGCTGAAGACCCGGTTTTGTAGTCAATAAGCACGTGGAAAACAAGTAGAAAGAGTCCCCCAACGTTCAGAATGGAATATTCCCAGCATCCCGGAATAATAGGAGAGTTAGTTTGTTTTTTGTAACTATATAAAGGGGCGATCGGATCATAGGTAGACACAACTTTTCACACACTTTCACTCGCACTCTTTGCTCTCTAGCTACTAGCAACCACTACACACAAACACTTGTACTCAAATCTCATTGTAACACTTAGTTGATCCGTATCATATCCTGCACTGTATCCTGAAGTTTGAAGCAATAAGAAGAACAAGGCAGCTGCGATTGTCAGCTGCCGAGGTTTTATGCCGGCGATCTAGATTGATCAAGGGCTTTCCTCGTACATCTCGTGTCAACCCCTTTACTTTTTGCTCATTGTTGATCGTAAATACAGCTCAATATCCCGAGCCGTATCCTGAAACTGTTTTTGCAAATAACTCAATCAACATATTTTTGAACACATTCTCTTAGCACACTACCTCACTTAACTAATTTGATCACTTAATTGCTTCGGTAATTTTTGACCAAAACAGTTTCTTTGATAATTTTTTTCAAGATTTATTTAAAAAAAAAACATTTTTAAGAGCCGTTTTTAGGCCTCGTTTTTTACGCGCGTTTTTTTATGGCACGCTAAACGCCCTGTTTTTACGCTCCGTTTTTTCACGTCGTTTTTTCGACCGGTTTTTTACGCGTCGTTTTTTACGTTTTACGTTAAAAGGTTTTTATATAAAAGTTTACGTTTTACATTTTTGCGGCTAAAAAGTTTACGTTTTACGTTTTAATTTTGCGTTAAAAAGTTTACGTTTTACGTTAAAAAGTTTACGTTTTACGTTTTAATTTTGCGTTAAAAAGTTTACGTTTTACGTTAAAAAGTTTGTGTTTTACGTTTTTACGTTAAAAAGTTTACGTTTTATGCTAAAAAGTTTACGTTTTACGTTAAAAGGTTTACGTTTTACATTAAAAAATTTACGTTTTACGTTTTATGTTAAAAAGTTTACGTTTTACGTTGTACGTTTTGCGTTAAAAAGTTTACGTTTTACGTTAAAAAGTTTACGTTTTTACGTTAAAAAGTTTACGTTTTACGTTAAAAAGTTTACGTTTTATGTTAAAAATTTACGTTTTACGTTAAAAACTTTACGTTTTACGTTAAAAAGTTTACGGTTTTAACTTTTTTTTTACAAAAACTTTTTTTACATAAAACGAACGCACCCAGAAATCGAAAGCTCGGTAGGTGTCTCAGATAGATTTTTATCATCATCGATTGGGGGAAAATAGAAAACCAACAACAAAAATTCAAAACAATGTGCGGATCTTGAAAAAAACGGGATTTGGTTCAAACTTTCCAATAATCAAGGCTCCAAAGTGGGGTTGTAGGTTCAAAAACCTACCCTCCACCATCCTCGTCGCGCCATCTTCATCAATTCTCGAAAAAATTTGTTCGAACTATCAGTGCCAACTCAACCCCCAATATCAAAAACATAAATCAATCACCGGAGAATCCGACCAAAATCACCTTATGCAAAACAGGGTCACTTTATGCAAACACAAAAACCAACCGAATCAAAAAACACAAATACAAAATCGTTTCAAAAAAACTGACCAGATTCAAAGATCTAACAACCACCTCTCTTGCAAAACCCACTTCTCAAAAACCTAGAGAGAAAGACCACAAAACCCACCATTTCTAGAGAGAGAAACCCACTTTATGCAAACCCACTTCTAAAATCCGGCAAGTGACTTGCGATGGATCTAATGGCGGTGACGGTGGGGATGGCAGCCGGTGGAGACTCGGCGGGGGGGGGGGGGGGGGGGGTAAGTGCACGGTCCTCCCAACCGCCGGAGTGATCTCACTCCGGGAGCCGCTACCTGACCAAGCTAGCTCAGCGGTGACTTCCCCATGCCGAGTTCTTACCTGGGCGGCATATGCCACTCCCAAGACTCGAAACCGGTACCTCTGGGAAGAGGTGGGTGTCGGTGGCCAACTGGGCTACCCCAGTTGGTTCGGTGGAGACTCAATATCATCGTTTAACTCAATATCATCGTTCATCATCGTCACTCTCCGTCATCACCGCCCACCGCCATTCTCCGATCATCTTTCGTCTCTCATCTTTCGTTTTTTCTGGTTTACCATCGTCTTCAACAGTTAACCTCCACCTTCATCATCATCATCTTCACCGTCTCAACCACCATCAACCAACTGCAACGTTTCTGATGCACCGTCATCCACTATCGGAACGCCATCATCTTCAACAGTCAACCTCCACCTTCATCATCATCATCATCTTCACCCCCACCCCACCCCATCACCGTCTTCCGCCACCGACCACCAATTCCCACCAACGTCTTCCCCACCAACACCTCCGCACCACCGACTGAGATGATGATTGCAGATTCAAAAATCAGGAGAAATATTATGAGAGATGATGGTGGTTGCAGATTCAAAATAAGGAGAGAGAGGATGAGAAGATGAATTGTAAATGGCAGAGATATATGAGGTGAGAGGTTAATATTTTGAAGAGAGAGAAAGGTTAGAGATTTTAAAATCTCTGTGGCATTAAATGGAGAGAGAGAGGTGGGGGAGGGATTTGACATTTGGGGTAAATGACCAACATACCCTTTATGTTGGCATAATCTGACTGGGGGTGGTTCTATTTTAGCGGCTCCCTATATATATATATATATCGATAGGGGAAGGATATATAGAAAACTTATTTGTGCTAAGAAAACCTAGTAAACCTCATCCTCACCATCCATTATCTTTGATCAATGGCTCCTATTTTTGTTGCCTTTTTTTAAATTAAATATCTTTAAAGTACAAAAAGTGAATCTAAGGGTATTATTGGTATAACCAAAATGTCTCTCTTTCTTCCTGACACATCCACACCCACTTTTTCTAGAAAATCTCATCCTTCTTTTTCATTTCATTAATGTTAATATTCTCTCTAGATCTAACTTCTTTCTTTGTGTCTTCTTCTCCATTTCTTTCGCTCTCAAATAGAAATGAGAAACCAAACTAAATGAAGTTGTTTGCAGGAGCAAATAAATGGCGAGTTCACGACGGCATGATGAAGGCGGGTGGCGACGAGATCGTCCAGTGGTGGGTGAAGGGTAGTGGTAAAGAGATCGGGATCCTAGCTACGTTAAACCCTTGATGGTGGTTGAAGGAGGTGACAAAAGTGTTCCAGTAATGGACGGTTCTACATCTGGATGCTAGTTGCGTTAAACACTAGGTTGCAGGTTTGTTGTTTAAATGTTTTCCACTGTTTTAGTTTGAAAAATGATTTTACACTTTATTTTTGCAAAATCTCTTGAGTGTTTTATTTTGAAAATATGATTAGAGAGAGAAACAACAATCTCTTGAGTGTTTTATTTTGAAAAATCATTTCACACTTGATTTTTTTTTTTGTTAAAATGGTTGTTAATATATTTTTGTGTGCTCAAAGTGTTCTAGTTAGTGGGTAAATGTTTGTGTAGTTTGCAGGTTTTTGTTTTTGTGTTAAAATCATTTTGAGTTTTTGATATTCTCAGTTGTTGTTTGAATACAAATCGATATCTTTTAAAATGTTGAAAGATATCTTTTAAAATGTTGAAATGTTGTTTCAGATGGGTTGTTAGATGTCTTGTATAAACTTCACTTGAATATCACATTTTCATTACCTTTAGAAAGTACATAATTTAATAGTTGATGATTTCGTTTTTTTTACAAATAAAAAGCTGTGTTTTTTTTGCTGGCATAATTAGCAGGTACATATGTTGTAACAATGTTACGTGTGTTACTTATAGTTACACCAGCCTTCTCTTGGACACAAAAAGGGGCTGCAGATATGTAACACATGTTTGTAACTTGTGTTACACTGGAGGGTAACACATGTATAGCCATGTTACACGTGTTGGCCTTCATGATTATTAATATTTGTGTTTTTCATTTGTTATACAGCTGCAAGAGGGGCATTATTGGAACTAGAAAGAAACCTAACAAAAGTGTCTTCGATGTTGGCAAAACAAACTAAAATCTTCGCTTCGTGTGTGTTAGAAATTTAGTGCCATTTTTTTTGTGTAACTTAATTTGGAAAAATTGTGTAGGTGTGATGGATATACTGTGTAGGTATTTTTTTTTTTGTACATGAACTATGGTGTTGACAAAAAATATGGTGTCTTTTTGCTTGTACAACTTAATTTGGTCACTTTTTAGTTTGATACATGTGTTACCTGGTTTTCCAGGCAACATGTGTAACAATACTACATCATGTGTTGTAACAATGTTACACATGTTACTTATAGTTACACCGGCCCTTTCTTGGACACAAAAAGGGGTTGCATATGTAACACATGTTTGAACTCAAACAGAAAAAAAGGTTGTTTAGGATGCCTTACCTCTGCTTCCATTGGTATCCATTCGTCCTTGAACTCACTAATGAAAAATAAGAGAACAGAAGTGAGCGGATCAAAGCAAGTTAAAACCTTACCTCGCCTACATCCTCATCAAAGTCAACCTCCTCTTTGTTTCGTCCATCTCTGTCCAACGAACACCAAATTTCCCTAAACAACAACAAATGACACCACATAAACATCATAATCACACGCTTTATCCAAAAAGCACATCAACAAATACTTACTGTCCATAAATAAATGGCTACTTGATTTTAAGACTACTAATAAGAATCATATCTTTACCGTTTAATCCCTTTTATACCTTCAAACCTGGTCTATTTAGGTAACTTCACTCCAATTGCTGAAAAATTGAAGAATCAATCAACTAACAAAATAAGAGAAATAGCTTCGTGATAATAAAGCAAACATAATCTAGTTGTGACGATCCAAAAACTGATTGAAAACCCTAGAGAATCAAAATAAAGAGCAATAATACCTTCCCTTAGGTACCAATAATCACTCATCGCCGCTAAGAATGAGGGCCACTGTATGCATCGTCGACAGTGCACCTCCTGGCGGTTATGATTCGCAAAGATTACTAAGCCGCCATGAAAGTGAGGGTTCGCTGGGGGGCATCACTCTGCTTCCTGGGGAGACGTTTGTGAGTTTGGGTGATCTGTGCGTGGGTTAGTGGTAAAGATTTACAGGAGGGTGAGCATCAAGGCTTCAAAAGTGATACAACCAAATAAGCACATGGCACAACTTCTATTGCACATATTATAGTATATATAAATATAAATATCACACTTTTCTCTGAAACCAAAAAGATCTAATTCTTTGGCTCTGTTTAACATTACTCATAAGTTGAGCTCTGTATTCTTCATCTTTGCAACCAAATCGGAACTATTTTGACTTTGAATAACAAATTTCAACCCAAGACTCCAGCCACTTGACCTAATTCCCAAACATTTACAATCAACATAACTAAACGTATGACTACATATGCACATAGGAAAATAAAGCAACAGGAGATGCAGGTCGAGTTTCGTTCACCGGAGCTTGGTCGGAACTTGACCGGATTCTTGTCGGAATTATTTATCACCGAGAATAGTCTTAAATGACACATCAAGAGCCGATGTAACTGAAACTGTTTCATGAAATAGAATAGAAGACTTACCGAATCTTCGCTGGAGACTCGTCATACTTCACCGGAATATGCTCCTCGTCGATGATTCTTTGAGTGTCAGTTGTGTAGTGTCATAAGTGAAAAGCGCCGCTGTGCGCCGCCTAGTAACCACCGTAAACGATGGTCCTTCCACAGTTTCTCTCTCTCAAACGAATCCGCATCTCTATCTCTCATGTCTCTCTCTTCTATTTATATGAAATATAAAGCTTCCAAAAGAAACTTTAGTGTACAATCAACATAAGCAAATGTACACCTTACCTATGCACATAAAACCAATAAAGCCAGAGTTACAACCACCTATTGCATAATGTTTTTGCAAATTATAAGTATATATAATTAATGAGTTAAATGCCATTTTAGTCTCAGTGGTTTGGACCATTTTATCAGTTTAGTCCAAATGTTTCATTTTTCACCTGTGGGTCCAAAAAAGTTTCACCATTGCCATTTTAGTCCACTAGGTTAACTCCATCTATTTTTTTCTGTTAATGAGAAAAGCAATTCGGTCATTTTATATGGCTGAATTGTCCTTCTAGTTAACATAATTACATATAAAATGACCGAATTGCCTTTCTCGTTAATAGAAAAATGGATGAATTTAACCCAGTGAACTAAAATGACAATGGTGAAAATTTTTTAGACACACAGACGAAAAACAAAATCTTTAAACTAAGACCACCCGTAGTGGGGCGTTTTTTTTTTTAAAAAAATTGAAAAAAACGCCCCAAAACGCCCCCCACCCCATTACGCCAGGCGTTATCCGGCGTGATTTTTTGAAAATTTGGATGCGAGCGTTTTAATTAAAACGCTGAAGAGAGAGGGGGATCATGCATGTGACCAATCAAATTTGAGGTACCCACGTGGTGGTCTGACAACTTTTAAATATAATATGGAGCAGCACCTATTTTGTGTACATGTGTATTTCGTGTTTTTTTTTTTTTTTGCATTAAAAATAATATGGGCGTTATTGGAATAATGCCCCACTACACCACTTTATGCTATAATGCCTCATGCTGACTGGGATGACACGTATCAGATAATGTCCCATAGTAAAGGCATTATACTTCTTCACCACTACACATGCTCTAACGACTCAAAATATATGACCTAAAATCACATTTAATTCTTAATTAATTAAACTTCCCAAACCAGACCCACCCAAATCCCAAAATTCTGAAATTAGGGGCGGCGACAGTGACAAGATATAACACCAGAAAGTGTTTGCACGTACAATCGGTAAAAGGGCAATTCTGCACGCAACCAAAACACTAAAATCTTCAACGGGGTTACGATTCTATATGCAATACGGTCACAGTTTGTGAAATCGGCAACTCTTATTGCTCCGATTTCATTCACCATGGAAATTGATTCACCATCTGAATCTGATGCACCTATTTTGTCCCCAAAAGATCGTATACTCAAGGTACTAATTTATATTTCAATATTTCACCCTTTATTTGTGATGAAATTTGTACTGTATTCGTTTAGGTTTGTTAGGAATATCTTAAATGTGATTAATTTTCACTATTTTCTTCATTAGTTGAGGGATAAACATGATCAATTTTGAACAAATGCCCACTGTTGTTAACTTATTGTTTAGTTAAAAGTTGATTTTTTTTTTTTTTTTAAATTCTGATGTTTAGAGAACAAAGGTGAGGTTGCTTCAGAGTAGGGTTTTAATGTGTTTTAACAAACATAAAAACACATTAAAATTGTTTTTTCACTAGCGATTAGACCCGTGCATGTTGCGGCACGGGTACATCACAAACATGGAATGGATTAGTTCAAGTGTTATGTGATGTATTATGAAAATTTCAAAGTTGAGGTGTAAAAATGTAGTAGTACAAGGAGTAAAAACGTAAAGTTTAAAACTTGACGAGGTGGAGACGGTAAAAATGGAGTCATAGTGCAAGGAGTAAAAACACAAAGTTTAAAACTTGAGGGGGTGGTGGCGTTAAAAATGGAGGAACAGTGCAAGGGGTAAAAACACAAAGATTAAAAGTTGAGGTGGTGGCGGAATTCAAACTTGAGGATTAAAAAGCCAAACTTCAAAGGTTGAAGGGGTGTAAAATGAAATAACAGTGAGTTAAAAATACAAATTTTTAAAAGTTGTTATATAAATTGTAAAATAGAGTAATAGTCTAGAGTTTAAAATTGTAATTTTCAAAAGTTGAAGGGTGTAAATACAAAGGCTAACTTAAACATGTGTAGGTTGTAGAAATAAATGAACTTTCTTTACATTTTTTTCTTGAATTTGAAGATAGATTAATAAACATTGTATTTTCAACAATTTTCTTATATTTTGAAATATTTTTGTATAGAAAAAATGTATTATTTATCCTTCTTCTCACACTTCTCACATTTATTTATCTTCTGAAAGGAACCTTTCCCCTAGAGAAGAAAAGCTTATAATGTTGATCATGTTATATTATTTTGTAACAGAGGCTAGCCTTAATAGATGTTCCTGAAGAGTGTCTTAAGCATATGCAGCCTGGGATTATTACATATGTTAAAAATGTTAAAAGAAACAGTTCGAGATTAGAAGAAGTTTTTAATGCGATTTTACCAACGGACGATGAAATCCAGACCGCCATTGAAGCAGAGGCAGACCCTAGCATTGATGATTTACTACAAGAAAGCATGGTCTGGCTGCAGTGGTTGATGTTTGATGGTGATCCTGTTGACGTGCTACAACGACTGGAGTCGATGAATGTCGGGCAGCGTGGCGTTTGCGGATACGTGTGGGGATACAATGATATAGCGTATCGTTGTAGAACGTGTGAAAATGATCCCACATGTGCGATTTGCGTACCGTGTTTTGCAGAGGGTGACCATAAGGATCATGATTACTCGGTTATATATACGGGTGGTGGATGCTGTGACTGTGGTGATGAGACGGCGTGGAAACGTAGTGGATTTTGTTCTAAACATAAAGGAGCAGAACAGATGCAACCGCTTCAAGAAGATGTTGCTAACACTTTACGCCCTGTTTTGGATTATCTTTTTCATCGTTGGAAGAACAGTTTATTACTTGCAGAGTGTAACCATCAAAACGGTCTGTTTCCCGATGATAATGCTGCAGAAGCGGAAACGGTTGCAGACGTGCTGACATCAGCAGTGGTGGGGATGCTTTTGGACTTCTGTAACCGCAGCGAAAGCTTGCTAAGTTTTGTTTCCGGAAGATTATGCTACGAGGTCGATCTGTTGGATGTTCTTGTACGGGCAGAGACATTTTTGTGCTTCGATGTTGTCCCGAAGCTTCAAGAATTACCATTGAAATTGATAAGTGATCCGTTTTTCAAATATGAGTTTGCAAAGGCTTTTATAAAGTATTATCCCACAGTTGTAGATGAAGTTTTGAAAGAGAGTACAGATGTTGTTTATAAAAAGCGTCCGCTACTATCGTCATTTTCGGTTCAAATTTTCACTGTTCCTACTTTGACCCCACGTCTCGTTAAGGAAATGGATCTTTTAACCGTGCTTTTGGAGTGTTTGAGCAAAATATTCATTTCTTGTTCTGGACAGGATCATCAACTACAGGTATTTTATTTATAAACAAAACATTTAAAGTTAACTGTCATTTACGTCTGTGTGGTTTGTCCACTTATGCCATTTCAGGCCAAAATTTCAAAATTGTACCATTTTCTTCCTCCCTGGCATTCTCGAAACGTGCCATTTCAGTCCAAAAAACTCAGTTAGCTCAGGGGTAAAATGGTCATTTTACATATATTTTTTTTCTTTTATCATTTTTCATTTTTTTAAACGTGGTGGTAGTGGTGTGACTGGTTGTGGTTGGTGGTGGATGGTGTAGAAGTTTAAAAAAATGAAAAATAAAAAAATTATGTAAAATGACCATTTTACGCCTGAGTTAACTTAGGTTTACAACTGGGGTTTGTTTTTTTGGACTGAAATGGCACGTTTCGAGAATGTCAGGGAGGAAAATGGTACAATTTTGAAATTTGCCCCGAAATAGCATAAGTGGACAAACCACAGGGATGTAAATGACAGTTAACTCAAACAATTAATTTTTACTTTTGAGACTGTGTTTTATTATTGATTTTCTTTTCAGGTTTCCAAGTGGGAAAATCTGCTTGAAACAACGCAGCGTGTCGTTGAAGATATCCGATTTGTCATGAGCCAAACAACGATACCTGAATACGTGACAAGTTCGAGGCGTGACATATGTAGAACATGGGTGAAACTATTGGCTTTTGTGCAAGGAATGAACCCTCAAAAAAGAGAAACAAATATTCATATTGAAGAAAATGAAAATATTAATTTACCTTTTGTTTTAGGGCATTCTATCGCAAATATTCATGCTTTGTTAGTAGCTGGTGTGTTTTCCACCGAAGATGAATCCGTTTCCACTATGAATAAGCCGGATATCGATGAACTGGAATCTTTACGGCATGTAAAAGTTGGTAAACTATCACAAGAAAGCTCGGTTTCTAGTGTGACCGCAAGGGGCACTTCGTTCGATAGTGAAACGAAGGTTATTGAACGGGACGCTGATAGTGTTTCTGTTTCTGTTTTGACTTCGGTTTCATGGTTAATCTTCGAGTGTTTACGGTCCATTGAATACTGGTTGAAATCTAACAATGCATCAGGAGGTAGTAATGCTTCTGGTAGTAATTTCGTTCCGTTAAAAAGAAAACTATCTAAGTTAAGAACGAGAAAAACTATTTCTGCAGGTTTGGATTATACAAATGAATTTGAGGTTTTGAGTTCGGCAGATTGGTCGGAAATCGAATACGACGTTAGTTCACAAGACGTATCAATACACATCCCGTTGCATCGTTTGCTCGCATTGGTTTTACAACGAGCGTTGAAGAGGTGTTATAGTGAATCTGAATCATCCACTGACTCATCAACCGAATGTGTTGATTTTTTTGGCCGTGTGTTAGGTGGCTGCCACCCGTACGGATTCTCTGGTTTTATAATGGAACATCCTCTGCGTATCAGGGTTTTCTGTAGTGAAGTTCGAGCGGGGATGTGGCGGAAGAACGGTGACGATGCATTGTTATCGTATGAGTGGTATCGTTCGGTTCGCTGGTAGGAGAAGAGTTGCAATCTATTATCTAGTTGAAGCTTTTTGTGCGATTATCTTATGAGCGGTAGCGTTTGTTTTTTTTTAACGCAGGTCTGAGCATGGTTCGGAACTTGATTTATTTCTTCTACAGTGTTGTGCTGCATTAGCTCCAGCCGATCTTTATATTACTAGAATCGTAAAAAGATTTGGTCTAGAAACTTATCTTTCTTTGAATATGGAAAGAGCTAACGAGTGCGTATCTTTTCTCACGTTCGTTAATCACATTTCTACTTGATTAAACTGTATGTAATGTAACACATACATGGAATGATGTTTTCAGGTATGAACCCGTTTTGATGCAGGAGATGCTAAATCTTATCATACAAATAGTGAAAGAAAGACGATTTTGTGGATTAACGACAACTGAATGTTTGCAGCGTGAGTTAATTTTTAAGTTATCCACCGGAAATGTTACTCGCAGTCAATTGGTCAAATCCCTTCCTCGTGACCTTTCTAAAGTAAACCAACTTCAACAAGTTCTGGATACCGTTGCTGAGTACTTGCATCCATCTGGAACGAAACAGGTAATGGTTTATGAAAATAAGCATCTTCATATTTCTAGAGTAAAATGCCATTTTCATCCCTGAGATTTGGCCATTTTTGCGACTTTCGTCCAAAGGTTTGTTTTTCCGCATCTGGATGGTTTGAAATCTTGCTATATTAATCTGGCTCGTTAACTCCATCCATTTCTCTCCGTTAAGTCAGGGGTATTTCCGTCTTTTTTCCTAACTTAAAGGGCAATTCGTTTTTTTCACTTTGTAAACTGACTGAATACCCCTAAAAAGACTGAATTGCCCTTTAAGTTAACCAAACAGACCGAAATTCTCTTGACTTAACGGAGGAAAATGGATGAAGTTAACGAGCCAGATGAAAATAGCAACATTTCAAGCCTTTTGGATCCAGATACGAAAAAAACAAACCTTTGGACGAAACTTGCAAAAATGGCCAAACCTCAGGGACGAAAATGGCATTTTACTCTTATTTCTATGTATGAATTAATATATTATACTTTGGTTAGGGTATGTACCAATTACGTGTACAATACTGGAAAGAACTAGATTTGTACCATCCTCGTTGGAATTCACGTGACTTACAAGTTGCAGAAGAAAGATACATGCGCTTTTGTAACGTTTCTGCGTCGACCAATCAGCTTCCAAAGTGGTCAAAGATTTACCCGCCTCTTAACGGGTTAGCTAAAGTCGCTACATGTAAAACAGTTCTACAAATCATTCGCGCTGTTCTCTTTTACGCACTTTTTACCGACAAGTCGATGGAATCACGTGCTCCCGACGGTGTTCTCGTAACATCTTTACACTTGCTATCGTTAGCTTTGGACATTTCTCAATCGCAGATCCAATGCGGTGGTGCGGATGATTCTATTCCTCTTTTAGCCTTTGCGGTTGAAGAAGTATCTACGGGGATTAATGATGGATACGACAATCAAAGCTTATTGTCACTTCTTTTCTCGTTAATGAAGATAAATAAAAAAGAAAATGTGTATAATGTTGTGGAATCTGGTGGGTTTGACCTTGCTTCGTTTATCAACAATCTTCTTCAGAAATTTGCTGAGCTGGATTCTGGATGTTCAAAAAAGTTGCAAATATTAGCGCCTGAAGTTGTTAATGTGCTATCTCGTTCTAAGCCTAGTAGTGATACTAATAACAGTGCGTCCATGTCTGACAGTGATAAACGGAAGGCTAAGGCACGTGAGAGACAAGCTGCAATAATGGTCAGTTGTATTTACAGCTTTTTTAATATATATAGGGTAGGGTTCATGCGGGAAGCCGGGAACAACCATTTTTCGTGAGAACCACTTGTGAACGCAACCAAAATAAACCCAAAACAAACAATAAACCCCCCACCCCCACCCCACCACCACCCCACCACCACCCCAAAACCCTAAAGCTAAATCCCAAAACTAAATGCTAAAAAAGAATATTTTTAAATTTTTTTTTCACTTAAATCGCGACTTTTTATTAAAAAAATTCAATTTTTTATTAATAAAAAAGTTGCGATTTTAATGGAGAAATTTTTAAAAATAAATTTTTGTGTGTGTGTTTTTAAGCTTTTTTTAAGTAGTTTTGGTTGTTTTTCACATTGGTTCTGGTCTGGTGGTTCTCGCCATAAATGGTGGTTCCTAAATGATCTTCACCTATATATATAGGATTAAGTTCAAGAGTGAACACTAGTGTATTTGCGAACCGAGCGAAGTAATCCTTGCCATACACGTGTGTAAATCAATGGCCAGGATTTGATGATGAAATACACTAGTGTATTTTAAGATTTGATGATGAAATCCTAGCCATACATGTGTGTAAATCAATGGCCAGGATTTGTTCACTTTAGAACCATATATATATATATATAGAAAGTGCAACGTACAAATTTAATGTAGTTGGCTCCTGTGCCTTCTTTTTTGAAAAAATATGTTTTTTTGAAAATAAGTTACAAATTTAATGTAGTTAGCTATTAAAAAGGAAGAATAGCAATTAATGATCCATCTAAGTTTACCAATATACCCTTACACTAATATTAAATACAGAAATTAAATGAAGTAAAATGAAGCATTCTTATTGGTTGAAATTTCTTCTTTTTTATTCTTACAAAAAATTTATTCTCATTTGAACTCTCCACTATATATATATATATATATAGAGAAAGTATAATGTACATCAGGGCTTAACCTACATTAACATACATGACAAAAAATATAACGTGCGTTATTATCATAGAACGTGCGTGATTATAGTCCCATGCGTGATTATGTGGTCCCATGCGTGATTATGTGGTCCCATGTGTGATTATGTGGTCCCATGCGTGATTATACCCCTGATCCAACGGTTAACATTGTCTCCTACGTGATGTATGATAAGGCTTTTTGTATGTTAACCTTACTCTATATATATATATATATTATAAAAGGTAACTCCTTTTGTCTCAGTATTTATCTTAGCCACTCACATGCTGCCATGTGGCAGCCTCCTTTTTTTGCAAAATTCTTTTATCACTTTAATCCCTCAACTATGCTAATAACATGTTTAGCCCCTCTACTTTAATAAAGTTCTCAAATTCCTTTGTTTTCATTTTTAACTTTACTAATATACATGTTTAGTCCCTCTACTTTAATATTGTTTAATCAACACAGTTTTAGTCCCTCAACTTTGCTAATAACATGTTTAGCCCCGCTACTTTAATAAAGTTTTCAAATTCCTTTGTTTTTCTTTTTTAACTTTACTAATACACAAATTATTATTTTTTTTCTACGTTTTGACTTTAATTTTTGTAACGCCATTTTTAATATTGCAAGTCTTTTGCACGTATGGCTGTTACGGTTGGCTGTTCTTTTCCCATGGTTGATGGTTCTATATTATCTCTTTCAGTTGGTATACCAAGTGCTAGTACTGTACTGATAATCAAATTCTCTGCGTGGTTAAAATGATTCAATGCAGGAAAAAATGAAGACGCAACAGTCAAAATTCATGGAGAGTATAAATTTAACCGCAGAGAGTGGCTTAAATGATTCCGGTGATACCGAAGAAAGTATTTCCGACGCTGCAAATGATTCAGATGGACATGAGCAACCAATATGTTCTCTTTGTCATGATGCCAATTCCAAGTCACCCGTGTCTTTTTTAATTCTTCTACGGGTTGGTGAACCCTTTTACTTCTTTCTTTTGTTTTTGGTTTACATTACTTTTCAATCTAACATTACGTTATCTGAATTCATGATAAAAGAAATCCAAGGTTGCAAGTTTGCTCGATAAACGTTCCCCATCATGGGAAAACGAAGTTCAAAGGTCTGGGAAGGAGCAAGTTTCGGTTAATAATGACACGATGAATAATCGACCGTCAAGCAGTGTGGAAACGATAACATCGTCCCAGTTAACGGATTTGGTTCAAAATGCAATTAATGAATTTGCTTCCACCGGTCTGGCACACGAGGTTGATGCGTTTTTGGACTTTATAAAAGTACATTACCCGTCTCTGGAAAATTTACATTTTCCTCGATCACATGATAATAGCAGTCAGACGGTCGTATCTTTCGGTGATGCATTTGAAGAAAATATGTACACGCGTATTGTGCGTGTTATGGACAATGATTTGATAAAGGCCGAGGATTCGTCAAATGAATCTCTCTTGCTTGGAAAATACATTGCTTCTTTATCTAATGAAATAGTGAATATTACATCACCGTCAGAAACCGGCAGGTCTCGTAGTAACGCAATGAAAAGTTCAGTGACATACGATGGTTTTGGACTGTCGGATTGCGATGGATTTTATGTTTCTTCTTGCGGGCATGCTGTGCATCAGGGTTGCCTTGATCGTTATCTACGGTCATTGAAGGAAAGGTAGAACCTTTTAATAATATCTGAGTTATTACTTTGAGAAATTAATTAATATATATTAATTAGCAACTCACTCACACTCACTATTCATTCTAGCCACTCACGTGCCGGCCACTCTTTTTCATTTGAACACTTTCGTCTTTTAGTGTTTATTTTCGTTTACACCCCCTGTACTATAATCAGCCTATTGTTTCCCCCTTTTTGTTTAATTAATTTACTTTTGTACCCTTGAAATTTAATAAAGTTATCATACAAGCCCTAAACTTTAATAAAGTGACTTTTTTCCCTACTTTGATGACTACACCGCGTACCAGTACTGTACTGTACTGATACCGCCGCAACGCACGGGGTATAATACTAAAGTTATCATACAGTCCTTAAACTTCAATAAAGTTACTTTTTTCTCTCCTTTGATGACTACACCGCATACCAGTATTGTACTGATACCGCCACAACGTGCAGATATACTAGAAGAATGGATTTTGAAGGAGGTCACATCGTGGACCCAGATCAGGTGCGTTTTGTTTAAATCTAGTTTGTATTTAATGCCGCTAATTACTTATATTATTAATATTCGATGTCCAGGGGGAGTTCTTATGTCCCGTTTGTCGAGGACTTTCAAATTCGGTGTTACCTGATTTACCGAAAGAAGAAACAAAGGACATCCGGCAATCAAAAAGTCAAAATCCGTTCCCGTTAGATGCTAATGATGTTTCTTATCTTCGACAATCACTTTCTCTTTTGGAAGCTGCAGCGGATGTTTCTAGAACGAATGAATTTCTAAAGGCTTTTCCTGTGCAACGCAAACGAGAAACAGGCACAAATCTTAGATCTATGATTCGTTTACTACGTGAAATGTATTTTCCGGGAAATGATAAAGTTTCAGGATCAAATCGGTTGAGTGACTCGATGATCGTGTGGGACACCCTCAAATATTCGGTTGTATCTACAGAAATAGCCGCTAGATCTGAAAAGACTTCCTTTGCTACCAATTTTAGCAACGGTGCGTTGTATGAAGAACTAAGATCTTCCAATGGGTTTGTTTTGTCGTTGTTGCTGAAAATTTCTCAAAAAACCCGAGTCCAAAATTCTCTTGACGTGCTCTTGAGATTAAGGGGTATTCAACGCTTTGCAAAGTCTATATGTTATGCCGATACTTTGAATGAAGCGGCGAATGACGCAAATAGAGTTGGGGGTACGTTTCTTGTGATTATACAAGTTTCGGTGAATTAGCTTATGTTTTTTTTTGAGTAAAATACACGGATGGTCCCTGTGGTTAACCAAAATTACGGATTTAGTCCCTAGCTTTTTAAAAGTACACTGATGGTCCCTGTCTTTGCACTTTGCAACACATTTAGTCTTTTTTCTTATGAAACTAATCTTGTCAAAGTTGTTTCTATTAGGAAATATGATAAGCGTGTTGAGAAACGCTGACATGGGCATACAATTCCCCGATCTTCAATTTTGGGCAATGACGTCGTATCCCATACTTGCATCTGATGCTTTTTCAACTTTAATGTGGATCCTCTTTTGTCTTCCGGTCCCGTTTATGTCCTCTGAGAAAGCATTTTTTCCTCTTGTTCATTTGTGCTATATTGTTTCCATAACGCAGGTTAATTCAGCATTTTTTTCTTCTTATTTTAATTATCTCATCGGTATCTTGCTAAGTTTTTATTGTTTAATATCCGTCTTGCAGGCCGCAATAACGTATATCGGAAGAAATAGATCTATACATGATTTCAATCACCATGATTCTCTTTTCACCGACATTTTCAAATTTGTGGGTGAACATGGATTCTTAAGTCAATATTTCGTTTCAAACAACATCGACAGTTCTTGCGATATCAACATGTCAGTCCGTAGGCTAAGCTTTCCGTTTCTACGAAGGTGTGCCATTTTATGGCAATTAACAAACTCTTCAACTTCAGCACCATTTAGTGGGGCCCTTGGATCATCCAAAACATTTGAAGATAAAAAGGATTATGCTTATGGCACTCTTGAAGAAACTATTGAAATCGAAGAGTTGGAGAAGGTGTTTAAGATTCCACCGTTGGACAACATAGTTAACGATGAGGTGTCACGATCGTTGGTTAAAAAATGGTTGCAACACATTGCTAAGGATTTTGACAATAGTAGTTCTTCAAGGGTTTTGCACTTAAACCCTGTCGTCCCAATTAAGTTGATCGCTTTGCCTTATCTCTACCAAGATCTCTTGCAAAGGTTCTTTTTATTTCGAGTAAAATGTGATTTTCGTCCTTGAGGTTTGGCTACTTTTGCGATTTTCGTCCAAAGGTTTATTTTTGCTGCATCTGGATTCAAAAAGTTTGAAATCTTGTCATTTTCATCCGGCTCGTTAACTCCATCCATTTTTTGACGTTAAATCAGTGGTATTTTCGTCTTTTTAGACATTTCTGTGACGATTAAAGGGTTTGGGGGGGGAGAAAGTCAACAGAGGTGAATCTTTATTTCTTATAGTGTTCTTTATTTTAATTAAAAATGTCTAAAACGACGGAAATGCCCCTAATTAAACGGAGAAAAATGGACAATGAGTGGATGAAAATGGCAACATTTCAAACCTTTTGGATCCCGATGCTGAAAAACAAAACTTTGGACAAAAGTCACAAAAGTGGCCAAACCTCAGGGACGAAAATGGCATGTTACTCTTTTATTTTTACAAATGTTTCTGTTTTTTTTTGCTTCAAATTTGAGTTTGATCTTCGTTCCATTTTCCCGTGCTTTTGTATATGCAGGTACATAAAACAGAAGTGTATCGACTGTGGAGCTGTTCAGGATGAACCCGCGTTATGCTTGTTGTGTGGTAAATTGTGCTCGCCAAGCTGGAAGACGTGCTGCAGGTTTCTTTTATGATTATTTAATAACATTTTTTAATTTTTTCTTTCTCAGTATGACATGAGTTGTTGCCTTATAGGAATAACAAGTGTCAAACTCATGCAACGTCTTGTGGTGGTGGTACGGGTGTGTTTCTGTTGGTTAGGGTAAGTCTTTTACATTTCTTTTCTACTGAAATGTCTGTTCTTCTCATGGTTGTAAAAATCCTGACTAGCATTGGATTAGTTGCCGATTAATTCGGAGGTTCACCGTGTAATTTTCCTCTTATCGGCCAATTAAATGTTAGACGGTCAACAACGGCCCTAGGTAGTCCTAATCGGCCAAAAATCGGCGGTTCCAAAAAAATTACGAAAAATTACCGGCCAAATTCTGGCCATTTTTCTGTCAAACCTTGTAAATTTCGGTGATTAATTTTGTCTATCTAAAAGAATGAGCTGAGGCCGGGTTAAAACTTGTCTTGCTAAAAAAATTACACATAAAATTGTGTGCATATATATAAAACGAAGATTACATATAAAAATCCCAATCCGACTGATCTCAAATAGTCCCTATTAATCTCGATTAATCGCTAGTCCGTACCCCACCTGCCGACTAGCGCCTAGCAATTCTTACAACATGGGTTTCTCTACATTAGAATTAATTTGCATGAAATGGTACATATGTAATTTACACCGATTACATAAAGTGTGAAGTGAAACCGTAAAGTGGGCCCTGCAAAACACTGTATTCTGATATAGAAACTTTGTTTGTGTAGAAAACTACAATATTACTTCAAAGATCTTCACGGCAGGCGCGATGGGCATCTCCTTACCTGGATGCGTTTGGTGAAGAGGTAACATAAAGTTCTGCTCTTTACGTTGTTACAAATTATTTTCGATTGTTTAAGTCTTTAAGGTCATGTCTGCAAATTGACATCGTGTAAAAATTTCTGTTAATTATTCATTTTTGTTATATCTACTTTTGCAGGACATTGGAATGCATAGGGGAAGGCCATTATATTTGAACGAAGAACGCTATGCAGCCTTAAGTCATATGGTATCACAAGTTCCTTATTTTCAGTATTTTATATATTTATGATTTTTATTTCTAAACAAGCCCGTGTTGTTGATATTATTGTTGTTAGGTGGCTTCTAATGGCATTGAACGGAGTTCAAAAGTGTTGCACCAAACATCAATCGGTGCTTTCTTAATGCTTTAGATCGGATTCGTAGTAGATGAGTTCTACCCAAGGTCTGTACCCACACACTGCTCTTGTAGGTTAGAATTTTTTTTTTATTTTTTTATTTTATTTTGTTTTTCACGTTTCTCTCCATATATGAAGTTTATGATGGCTAGAAATAGTTTATCTTTGGCTGTTCTGTGTTTGTGATTTGGAGTTAGCCAACTAGTTAGCAGGCTGTGTGAAATTAGAGTACAAATTAAAAAAAAAACTACTAATTTGTTACTATGCCAACTTCGCTTTTATTTTTTCATTTGGTCCGGATGACTGTAATCTGATGTTTAGTTGGTCATTTTCTGGCAGGGGATAGGAAGGAGGATATTTCGTCACGTGCTAGTTTCTTAACCTCTTTGTATAGCCACTGTAAATACTTATACCCAAAATCATCGTGTTTGAACTATGAAAACGATATTTAGTGACCGCGGGTGGTTGTATGAGCATTTGCCAAATTTTGATATCTTTGTTCGTTTTCAACCAAAGATGTTGATGCTTCTATTTGCTCATCCTTCTCATGGGAAAAAGTAGTACTAATTAATTACATACAGGATTCAATATATCCACACTACAGACGTTTAGCAACATGATACTGCCCCTAATCATGGTTGTAAAAATCCTGACTAGCATCCGATTAGTCGTCGATTAATCACTAGTCGGAAGTTAACAGAGTAATTTTCCTCTAATTGGCCAATTAATCACTACAAATTGGCCAAAAATCTCTGGTTCCGGACAAATTCCAGCTAATTACCTGGCAAATTCCGGCAATTTTACGGTCAAACCTTGTAAATTTTTGTGATATATCATGTCTACTTAAAAAAATAAGCCGATGAGGGGTTAAAACTTGTCTTGCTAAAAAAATTACACATAAAAATGTGCGTGTGTACTTGAAGCTATAGATTACATATATAAATCTCAATCCGGTTAATCCGGATTAATCGCTAATCCATACCTCACTGGCCGACTAGTGCCTAACGATTCTTACAACACTGCCCCTAATGACATAAAACATTGCTTCAAAAGCATCCATTAACCCCTAAGCTTAGAAGCTTCATTACAATATTATACATGTATTAATCAACTTAGTTTGAGCATCGTCATCAAATTAGCATTTATACATTCTGATACAAAAAACACAAGTAAAGAACAAGAGTAACATACAACATAGTACGAGCTGCTTATTGTTAACATCGATGGATGTCATACACAAACTTCAACTTCATAAACATACCACACACATTTACAACCGTCGCACACTGTTACGCCTTACCAAACCGCCACTTGTAATAAGCAACAAGTCTTTCTCTTGGAGGCAAGCCATCCTTGACAACTTGACAGTTAATACAGTTATCACACCACTCTTTTAGTTTTGGGAACTTGTCTTTGGTCACAAGCTCTATTCCCAATGCTTCTTCAGCTGCTCCAGCCCAAAATGCTATGTAACTAGCACAAATATCAACCAGCCCAATGTTGTCACCTCCAAAAAACTTGTTGCCTTTCACACTCAGTTCATTTTCTAGAAATTGCAGTTGTTCATTAGCCTCTGCAACATCTTGCTCATCTCCATGGCTACCAAAAACCTTGAATACTGCAGGAATGCACTGAACATACCACATAATCAATGTAACATTACCTTATTATTACCTTATTATTGTACACTAGGCCACCTGTCACATCACACATACGTGCGGTATGACAGGGCGAAAAAGGGTCATACGGCTGTATGATTTGGCCCTCATGAAACGACCATTTTCACCGTACCATACAACCCGTATAATAATACATCAATCAGTGTCTACTGTCTAGATAGTGTCAGTAATATTTGTATAGCGGTTACCGTACCTTTTCATCAATGAACTTGGCCCAAAACCGAGCCTGAGCTTTCGTGTAAGCGTCCTGAGGCAAAATTGGAACTCCTTTCCACACTTCATCGATGTACTCGATGATGACAAGAGACTCGGATATAGGATTTCCGTTGTGTACGAACACGGGTACCTTTTTATAAACAGGATTGTATTTGAGAAGGTCTTGACTCTTGTTGCTCAGATCTTCTTGGATGAATTCGTATTTGATTCCCTTGAGTTTCAAAGCAATTTCCACTCTGCAACCGTATGGACTTCCTCTAAAGGAGTGTAACTTTACTTCGTCCTCCATTTTCTGATGAACTGGTATGAGTTCTTCTGTGGCCGGATTCATATATATATATATATATATATAATTACAAATACTACCGTTGACTTAATGGGCGATTGTTAACTATGGTTGAAACAGTTACCATAGCTATTGGCAACTTCAAAGGTGGTTGTTGAAGATAGTGATGTTAATTTTTTATTTAATGTTCATGTGAAAAGTATATTATTATTAAAAAAAGAGTTAATTGTCAAAATCGTCCCTCAGGTTTGGGCAGGTTTGCTATTTTCGTCCAAAATGACACTTTTGTACCAAATTGCCCCAACGTTTGTAACTTTTTGCCATTTTCATCCAAACCACTAACTTAGTTTATTTTTTCTGTTAAGTTGAGGATATTTGGATGAAACTGGCAAATATAAAACCACAGGGACGATTTTGGCAATTTACTCAAACTCTTTTAAATTTCTTTTATTTAATTAATTTTGTTACATATATAATAAAAAAGAATATGCATGCAATTTTTATATGAAAAAAATAATAGCTTTGTCACATAATTTTTTATAAATTTTCATCCAACCACTAACTAAGTTAATTTTTCTAATAAGGCGAAGGATGTTTATAAACTAAGACAGAAATTAATTTCTATTTTTTTATATAGATCAGTTTTATAAAAATAAAATCTACTTAAACATCTAACTTTTATAAAACTAAAATGCTGGTGACCCTATTGAAAAAGGTCAAATAAAAAAAATCTTATCATATGTACCAAGTTTGTAATTCATCTTCTACTCTTTTAAATTCGCTCCTAAGGAAAACAGAAGCCAGTCCCCCCCCCCTCTATAAAACAACGTATCGTTACCAAACCTTAAAATTACCCACCAAATTGTAATTATAATGCTATGAACCAAAAGTTTCTTTACTCAAGCCACTCAAAATAAGTATTAGTTAATTACCCTCATAATCTTAATTAAATAAATATTTTATTTCTACCAACATATTTCCTAGGTGCTCAACACATTTAAAAAATATGTAACGTTTTACAATTTTTTTCTATCTCTACAACTGATATATACTAAAAGTTGTAATTGATTGTTATGTGTTGCACACCAATGACGTTTTCTGTTTATAAAACTGATTTATATAAAGAAGCTGTAAATTAATTTCTGTCTTAGTTTATAAAATTTAAAACATCCTTCACCTTAACAGAAAAAATAATCGGAGTTAGTGATTTGGATGAAAATTAAAAAAAATTATGTGACAAAACTATTAATTTTTTTTTTTCTAAAAACTCCATGTATATTCTTTTTTATTATATATGTAACAAAAATAATTAAATAAAAGAAATTAAAAAGGTTTGAGTAAATTGCCAAAATCGTCCCTGTGGTTTTATATTTGCCAATTTCATCCAAATATCCTCAACTTAACAGAAAAATGAACTAAGTTAGTGGTTTGGATGAAAATGGCAAAAAGTTACAAACGTTGGGGGCAATTTGGTACAAAAGTGTCATTTTGGACGAAAATGACAAATATGCCCAAACCTCAGGGTCGGTTTTAGCAATTAACTCTTAAAAAAATCTAAAACAAAAGTGATAATAATTGTTATTGTTATTTCCTACGTATACATTTCTAAGTTAGGGGAGTAGTACCAGGCAGCTTGCTTGGCACTTCCCTATTGGACCAATTTATTTTTAATTTAATTTTATTTTCAGTTTAAACTTACGCTTTCGTCATTTGTTTGTTAGGGGAATAGTGCCAGGCAGCTTGCCTGACACTTCTCTATTGGACCAACTTATTTTTAATATAATTTTATTTCCATTTAAAATTATTCTTTCGTCCTTGGTTAAAAATTACGTTTTTTTCCTCTAGCTCAAAATTACGATTCTGCCCTCAGCTCAAAATTACGTTTTTGCCCACAGTTTAAAATAAAATTATATTTTCCCCCTAGCTCAAAATTATGATTTTGCTCTCAGTTTAAAATTATGATGTCGCCTTCAGTTCAAAATATAATTTACGATTTTGCCCTCTGTACAGAGATACATGTTATTAGAGAGAAATATTCGGCTTATTGCCCCGCAACGCAGGCGGGGCAAAAACTAGTTATCTATAATAACTAGGAGCTTGTGATCAGTACAA
This sequence comes from Helianthus annuus, assembly GCF_002127325.2. Lineage (NCBI taxonomy): Eukaryota > Viridiplantae > Streptophyta > Magnoliopsida > Asterales > Asteraceae > Helianthus > Helianthus annuus. The sequence goes on from NC_035438.2 coordinate 45,041,670, forward strand.
GAATTGACCAATTGACCAAATTTTGAATATTATTTACAGAACTGCCACATTCCTTTTTGGTCCAAGAGGGAGTGGACCAGAGAATCGGCTAGAGAAAACGAAGAAGAAAGAGAGAGACAATGGGAGCAACAGAGAGAGGGAGAACGTGAACGGAAGGGGATCCGACCGGCCGGC